>NC_021167.2:9717616-9747303 GCF_000331145.2 Cicer arietinum | reverse complement strand
TATATCATGTATCTACGTATCTACATATATCAGATAGCTTTTTATTTATAAGACAATTTATAATTTAATTTTAGCAAATAGTGCCAAAGTTTCGGTGAGATTTCAAAAGATGCGCTAAACTTCCAATAATATTATATTTCACTAAATTTCATTTCAAATCATTCTCGCACTAAAAAACAATCACTTCACGAAAATAATAATAAAAACAAAATTAGAATGACCTGATCATCATGAGCATTGATTTCTAGGTGATCAGCTACGAGGAAACGAAAGCAAGAAGAATCCAAGTTGGTACCCGACCTGATAATCTAATTGGATGGAAACCTGGGGAGCTTCCTTGTGATGTAGGTGAGAACATCGATAGGTTTAAACACGATGAGGATAACTGTATCTGGCGAGTTAGGAGCTAAAGCGAGTATGATTTCCTTGAATAGAGTGAGGTTCCTCTAAAGGAGGTTCAACCTTGACTCACCGACGATCTGTCGTGCGTCGGCGGTAATGACACAAAGATTGAGTGAATAAGTTGATCTTAAGGCGAGGGAGAAAGGCGGCGATGGATTGAAGGTATAACATCTCGCCATGGAGTCTGTCGGGTTTGTTGTCGACGATGACGAGCTCGTCGATGAAGTCTTAAGTGAGGAAGGTCTCAGCGATGGCCATTCCTACATTTTCAGCGCCGATGACGGAGATCTTGGTTTGGCGCTTAGAGAGAGATGGAAGGGTGGCGTTGGAGATGGGCTTGAAGAAGGCTTGGGCTAAGTCCAGGTCCCCTGGGCCCAACACGGAAGCATAATCACTTTTGGGCATATTGATTTGTGAGTTGCAAATATAGGACAATTGGCTATTGTACCCCCCCATTTAAACCTATACCCCCCCAACATAAAATTTTTGTTGTAAAATACCCAAAATAACCCTAAAAAAAACAGTAAAAGTCAAAATAAGAAAAAATTCAAACACTTTACCCCCACACTGAAAAATCCGGAAAAGTAAGTTTTCGGAAAATTTAGTTTTTACCGGAAATTTCAAGAGGATTGAAATTTCCGGTAGTTCAAAATACATACCGGAAATTTCAAAAACGAAATTTCTGGGAATTTACAACTACCGGATTTTTCAAATTTCCGGTTTGCCTCCCGGAAATTTCGTTTTTGAAATTTCCGGTATGTATTTTGAACTACCGGAAATTTCAATCCTCTTGAAATTTCCGGTAAAAACTATTTTTTCTGAAAACTTACTTTTCCGGATTTTTCAATGTGGGGGTAAAGTGTTTCAATTTTTTCTTATTTTGACTTTTACTGTTTTTTTTAGGGTTATTTTGGGTATTTTACAACAAAAATTTTATGTTGGGGGGTAAAGAAAAATATTAATAACATATTTTTTTGACAATATCTATTTAACGCACTCTAATATTACTTAAAATTTAAATGAATTTTAACACTTTCAAAATTAGTCATACCAAATCATGTGGACTTCATTTTTTATAAATTTCAATAAGATTTTCAATTGATAAGAAAGTATTAAAGAAAAGTGTTAAGAGAGTGTGTTAGTAATATTTCTCTTGTTTTTTTTTAATGGCAAATAATGAACACAACTTCATTTTTTCTCATTCAACTCACTCTGATCCTTTTTTTATAAACAACTCTAACCCTTTTAGTAACGCAAAGAAATACAATGAACCTCTGAAACATAGGTAGGTAATCCAACTTTATTTTTTGGAACGTTTTGTCAAAACAGAAACTTTGATAAAAACAGTATTTTGGCAACGCTTTCTTGTCTTAAAACCGAACATCGGCTTATTGAAACGACTCAATTAATTGGGCCTAAAACCCACATTACCTGGGCTCGGTGTCCAAATCTATGAACATGTGGGCCTAAACAATTGGTTCCGCCAATGTTCCTCTGTTGGATCGATTGTTGCTCCATAATAATGCAAGTATTTTATCTAAAGGCGTAGTAATACTTCTAAGTCCTAAGAGTATTTTAAGAGTATCGTTTTTTTTTAATCTAAATTGGTATGTAAGAGTAATACTTCTAAATTGGTATGTTTTTTTTATCTAAAGTAAGAGTATCGTCAAGTGTCCTTAAATTTTTTTTATAATTTTTAAACATTAATTAACAATGAACTATTTATAAAGGTGATCTACTATATAATTCAATTTATTTGACAAATTTTAAATTTTTTTATGGATAGTTGTGTTTTTAATTAATATAATATATTGAGAAGAGATAAATTAACCTTTTTAAAGAATGATTACTTTGTTTAGAATATATAAACAATGCCTTTAACTTATATAATAATCCTATTTTGGTCCTCTATACTATTAACTTATTAAAAAAAGAACGGATGATGTCAATTTAGACAGTAGATTGAAATTATCACTCTGTCCTGTCTCTCAAAATAGCGGTTAGTTCAAGGAATGACCATTCAATTAACAAAAAAAATAAGATTAAATGCGTTTATTTTTAGACCAATTGGTGTGTCTAAACAACAACAAAAAACTTCAAAATTTGTCTACTAAAATACAATGTAATCAACAATTAACACAAACATTAAAACTCTAAGTTTAATGAGTTGTGGCTAGAAAATAGATTAATGGTTAAGTAAATTATTGTTTTTCTTAAAAAAATTAAATTGGTTTGAGTAATTAATTTGTCATGCCCCACTTTTTAACAAGGCAAACCAACTTGAGTAGTAGGATTCAAAGCCTCTATTCACTCCACTATTTTTTTTTCCACCTAAAATGAGTTGGTCCAATGAACTAAACTCATTTTAAACTCATTTTGCCGCTCCTATTTCTAGTGAGGCAATCCTCATAAAACATAGACTGTACTCAAATGTATTCCATTATAAGTAAAGTTTCAAAGGCTAAATTTAATTTCTATTTCATATACAAGATGTGTATAGAACAGAACAAATACAAGCTTACATTACTGCAATATCAAAGAATAAAAGTAATACCAAAATATAACAAAACTAATAATAACCTAATAATATAAAATATAATGATTTACTTTGCGTTTCATATGATCATTTTTGAAAGATATGAAATCTGACATTCAAATTAATTGAGTTTGAGTTGGATTAGTTTGATTTAAACTCAAAACATATAAAAAAACATACCAATTTATTTAGCTTGAATTGGATATTTGAGTTGATCGGTTTAGAATTTCTTGGTACTTTATTTTTTAAAATATGCTGTGTCTCGGAAAAGTAGGGGGTGCAACTAGCAAAAATCAAATTAAAATGAAAATACAGAAGAAAAACTTGAAACCCTAGAAACCATTTTGTATATAAAGGAGTAGAAATCCCCTTAATTTCTTCAACTCAGTCACCTCTTCCTCGTCTTATTCACGATGGGGCATTGTACAGCTCAGCCTCTCACTCTTTCCAAATTTCCCAATTCATTCGCTTTTCACTCTAAACCCTCTTTTTCTCTCAAAAAACAAACCCTAGTTACCCCTTCTGCTTTACTCTTATCTCGTACGTTCTCTAATCTCTTTCATTTGGTATTCTAAATACATTTTTTATTTCATTTTGTTTAAATCCACGCCCTTTTTTTTTTCACTTATTTTGTTTGAGATTTAAGAAAAATGTTTTATTTATTTATTTATATAATTTACATGTTCTGTTGTGTGGTGAAATTGATGCGATACTTTTTTTGCTTCTTTTATGTTAATTAAGCTTTTAGGGCAAATGGGTTGTTGTAATTTATTGTAAAAATTGAATCTTTAACTGTAAAGAAATGAAGGGCAAGTGTTGAATATAAATTTGTTTGGTTTATGTTATTTCAGGATCAATTTTCCTTAGAAATGTGTTGCGAAGAGCAATAGAGTCTGAGGAAACATCCAGTGGGGTAGGTAAATTTTTCAACGAGAAACGGGATAGTGTGATAACGTTGGAGGCTGATAAAAATGGCTACAATGAAACTGTCGAGAATGAAGACTCAAAGGAAGAGTTACCTTCTGATGGAGAATTCTTGCCGTTGGATTTCCTCGATAAGCTTAATGTAAAGGTCGCTTTGCCTTTCCTTTTTAATTAGTAATACAAATTCATAATCTGAGTAGTTTAGTGATTTTGAGTTTGATGCATTTTTTTCTTTTTACTGTTTTTATTGCTATGTTGAGTTGCTATGATGAAACTTCAGTTTATTGATGACATTCGTAGAATGCTTGGTGATACTTCGGCATTCACGTCGAACCTGAGCGGTTAACTGAGCAACTCTTAGTCTTCATTGTTTCAATTTTTGGTTTCTTTTTCTTTAACACTTTCGAAAGTGTTTGTATAATACTTGTGAGTTGTGGGAATTTTACTTGAACCTCTGGAGCTTTCATGTTTGCTTTCCTTTGATATTCTTCTTTTGCACTGATTGACTTTGATGTGAACTGGGCTGCACTACTGTATGAAAAACTATTTTATGGTGACTTATAACTGGACCGTTTTTCAGTTATCCAATCTGTTTTCATAGGTGTTATGCGATGGTTGATTGAATGTTGTTTTTAACTAAAGATATAACACTGCTGAATTGGTTCATACTCACATCGTGAAAACTTACTGCTTTTCTTTCCACTTGTGGAAAGGAAAAGGAGGGTCAGTGTAATATTTTCTGGATAAGTATAAGTGGAAGTCATTTGAAACTCCCTTGCCTTTTATTAATTATAATCTGTTTAGTTCTTTCTTTTCACACTAGTGTCGTTATTGTGACTTGTGAGTTTGGTATATTGATGGAGGTCCTTGTGTTTGTCTTTCCACATTTTTAGATTGCTTTGCATTTCCATGTTTTGTTGCTATGATGAAACCTCAGTTTATTGATGGCATTCATTGAGTGCTTGATGATACTTCGGCATTCATGTCGAACCTGAGCGGTTACCTGAGCAACTGTTCATCGTTTTAAATTGTGTTTTTATTTTTTTCATTACTTCGTTGTAATGACTTATGATGATTTTACTTTGTTTCCTGAACCCTATTGCCTTTTGCTGCCTGTTGTGAGATTGGTAGAGTGATGAAGATGCATGTGTTTTGTTTGTTGTTCCACTGTTTTATATTGGTATGTATTTCAATGTGTTGCAATGATGAAACTTCAGTTTATTGATGACATTAGTGTTTGATGATACTTCGGCATTCATGTCGAACCTGAGCGGTTAACTGAGCAACAATACTTTTTAAATGAGCCTCTCGAGTATAAAAAATATAACTTTTTTTCTGCTGTGATTCTCATCTTTCTAGCTCTCAATCTTGTTGTTGTTTATGTTTATTTGTTGTGCCACTGTTTTAGATTGGTTTCCATGTTTTGTTGCTATGATGAAACCTCAGTTTATTGATGGCATTCTTTGAGTGCTTGTTGATACTTCGGCATTCATGTCGAACCTGAGCGGTTAACTGAGCAACTTCACATTTTTTCTTGAGCTTTCCTTGTACAAGAAATAATATTTTGAGCTGTGTTATGCTTCTCATCTTTCTACTCTCAAGCTTTTGAATTTGCTTTCATTTGTTGTTATGTTTTTCTATTTAATATAGTTATATTGAATGCTGAATCTAATAACTGAATTGGGCTGCACTGTTGCATGAGAATTCCAATTTTCTTCACTGTTTTTTATAACTGAACCCATTTGTTTTCATCTTTCCTTCTGCTAAGTGTTAACCCAAAATAACCAAAGAGAAACATTGCACACTAGTTTGCATAAAATTGATTTTTTAGCCTGTTTTCTGTCTATTCTAATCGATTGAGGAGAGTGGAGACTGTCTAGTAAATTTCTTCTCCACTGTGGATCCATCAATGGTGTGTTTCTATGTTGCTTTTTAATCTACAACATCGTCACTAGATTGTTCATTATTTGATTTTACTGTAACTTTTTGTGCCTGTTGTGTTTACCCTGCATTACTGATTCAGTCTCGATTCTTTTTAATATTTACAGTTTGATGTAAATGACACCACTTCTCTCGTCGTGTATGGTAGTGGTGCTATAGTGACTCTGTGGCTAATTTCAGCTGTTGTTGGGGCTATTGATTCTATCCCATTGGTAAGTGTATGTTATTAAATTGGTTAAGGTTTGAAACCAAGGTCCAACTTTTGTAAATACTAACTTTTTGGTTCATTGTTATGCCAGTTCCCCAAACTGTTCGAAGTTGTAGGACTTGGATATTCGTTATGGTTCACTTACCGTTATTTGCTTTTCAAGGTATGTGCAGATTTTTAGCTATATTGGCTGATATCCATATGCTGATTACCAATTATTATTAATTAGATTCATTTAACTGCAGAGAAATAGAGATGAACTGACAACTAAAATAGAGCAACTCAAGGAGCAAATTCTCGGTTCAGATGATTAGTTTTTATGAAAGGATAAAATTATACTTCAGATGTGCTTAGAAATATGAAGGCATGTACAGTTACATTTGGTTAAGTTAAGAAGAGTATTTGTTGATTTGCCCACATGATTACATATAAAAGAGTTGGATCTAGTTTGAATATTCTCTTGCATCTAGTAAGTCTGAATAATCTCAACTATCAAATATCCGTTATTGTTCCTTGAAATTTTGGAACATCGACCTTAATTCTGTTCTGGATGTTAAATTCCAATGGGAAAGTCAAATTATTGACCAACCCTTTTAGTAATTATGCACTAAATTTTACCCAATTAATAAATTTAATCTAATGATTTTTTTACCAAAATTGCCTCAAAATTTGTCAAACCAAATTATATACTTCTTAGTCTTGTATGGGACAAATTTAGCGACAAAATGATTCTAATATCAGAGTGAGATGATTTATTTTCAATGAATAGATAGAATTAGATGGCTCAGATGTAAGAATCCTTTATGACAACATTTGAAAGCATAATTTCAAAGCGTATTTTGTATTGTTAAGTGACTTTTCGTTGAGTTTATGGATGAATGTCTCTTCTTCACCTTCTTTGTTCAGACAACCTAAGCATAATTTCAATTCAATATAATACTTTGGGTTTTGTTCAGTTATTTTTTAACCTACCAACAAAAATCAATATTTAAAAGACATTTTCCATCATATCAAAATGAGATCGTTCCTAAATTTCTATGTTAAATAAAATAAAAATTCAAATTTAAGATGATTTGTATAGAAGATAAATCTGAGTTAGGTTTTGTGCCAAAAGCTAAAAGGATTTACCCCGCATCAAATTGATGGGTGATTAATCATTTTATTCGCAAAAACTACTAATGAAATTATGCTTTCGATAATAATTTAAACTACCGAAAATGTCCTAATAGGAGATTGTTGTGTATTTTGGGGGGTTTAAGAGCAACCCTCAAGGATTTGTGCCTAGGTTGGATCCACTATGATGGTAGCTCCCACAAGAAAAATAAAATAAAAGCCTTTTTTAAAAACTATTATTTTTATTTTAAGTCGCATAAAACTTTTTAGTTCAAGGTCAATTAAAAGTCTAAAATTAACTCACATTGTCATTTTTTTGAATACATTCGCACAACTTAGAGTTACACTATTCAGCTTTTTACATTTCTACTTTTCTTTAAATATGAAATTTTGTAGAGTAGAATTGTAATTTGTAGAAACTCTTGTATATTTTAAATTTGTTTAATAATTATATATTTTGTGAGTTAATAATATTTTGAGTAAATATCTATTTTGATTCATGAGAAATTTTGAGAGATCAATTTAGTCCTAAAGAAAAATAAAAATATTTTTTAGTTACTAAGAAAAATAAATCGGATCAAATTAATCAATGAGAAATTTTGAAATACCTAATTAAGTCCCTAAAAAAAACTAAAAAACACATTTTAGTCTTTAAATAAAATAAATTGCGACAATTTAGTTATTCGCTCAATTTAGAAAAAAATAAACCCTAGCGTTATTTTATTTAGATAAATCACAAGTCTAAGATAGAAATTATTTTGATTCTATATTGGTATGAGATTCTGAATGTGTGACTTCGTCTCTGTCGTTTGTTTCAAAAGATGCATTTTCTTCTTCATTCTCAAACTTTTCTTCTTCGTCCTCGCATTTCTAAAGGTGCGTTATTGTTCTTCATACTCACGTTTTTGAAGGTGTGATTTCATGTACTGTTCATGAAAGATACAGTTGTAGTTTAATTTGAATATTAATGGCGTTGTTTTTCAAATTATATTATAATTTAGTGAATTTTTTGTTGCAGAGATTAAAATGTTTATTTAATTATTGTTAGAGACTTAATTGTTTGTTTTTAATTATTGTCAAGGACCTAATTGTCTTTTTTATTTTTATTTTTATTTTTTATTCTATAGAAATTACACGTGGGTAAGTCAAGTTAATGAGTCATCGGACAAGTTAGCAAAACACAAAAACTCAATTTTTTAATTGTGGTTTACATAAAGACTAATTTGATCCGATTTATTTTTCTTATAGAATGAAAAATGCTTTTATTTTTCTCAAAGACTAAAATGGGTGTTTAAGAATTTCTCATGGACCAAAATAAGTCTTGACTCTAATATTTTTCTTTGGTAAAAATATATATACTATTTTAGGTGAGTTCTATAGTGGTCCATTTTTTGAATTTGTACAAAAATTATTGAAAATTTTAACGACGGATCTTTATGACCTTCATTATTTATATAAATAAGACGATGACATGATTAATGTTGATTCAATACGAAATATATATTTATTTATTTTTTATTTTTATGACTAATAAACAAAGTCTTTAATCGTCCAACTCCCACCCCCCTATTTTTTCATAAAGACTATTTTGTCCTTTTTTCTTTTGTATAAAATTATAAAAAAAAAACTCTATTTTTCATCCCTACTTTCGAAAATTACAAACTTTCAAAATAATAATTTTTTTTTTAATTTCGAAAGTTTTGTTAAATTTGAAAAATTTTCGAAAGTTTTGATGAATTTGAAACTTCGGAAACGTAATGCTCGAAACTTTCAAATTTCGAAACTTTCAAATTTTCGATACACATTTCGAAACTTTCAAATTTTCGAAGTAATTCAATTTCAAAAATTTCAAAATATTTGTAATTTACGGAAGTTTCAATTTATAATTAAAATTTTATTTTAAAAAATAAATTTATAATATTATTATTAATTAAATTTATTACTATTTTTGAAATTAAGTATGAAATTTATTGCTATTTATTAGTATTAATTTATTACTATTTATTAGTATTAATTTATTACTATTTATTACTATACATTTATTATTATTTATTATAAAAAAATAACTTTCATTTCTCAAACTTCCGAAATTTGATGTTTCCATATATACCAAACATTCGAAACCTCATGTTTCGAATTTTTCAAAATGTTCGAATAAGTTTCATTTCGAAACTTTCATGTTGAACAAAAGTTCCGAAAGTTTGATATTTCTTGGAAAAAATGCCCTTCGAAACTTTCAACCTCAAGGAAACTTTCGAAAAGCTGTGTTTCGAAACTTTCATGTTTAACGAAAGTTTCGAAAGTTTGATATTTTCTGGACAAAATGTGCTTCGAAACTTTCAACCCCAAGAAGACTTTCGAAAATTGTCTTACTTTTTGGTTTCGGAGGTTTTAAAGATTCGAAGTTTTGGTAGGGTGGGAGGTTCGAATATTTCAGAGTTTCGAAGAAATGAGTGAAAAAAGAAAAGTGAATTTTTTGTGAGGTTTTTATGGATGAAACTAGGGGCAATATGGTCTTTTCTTTATGATTGGGGGGTGGGAGGTAAAACAAGGAATTTTTTTGGATTGCACAAAATGCAACATCGACCATTGAACTTTAATAATGACCCAAATTGGTTAATATTAAGAAAAATGTTTGGTGTACGGATCCTGATCTTGGAACTGCTTGAAGTCAAAACAAAGCGTGAACCAGGTCACAGGTATTTCTTGCTAATCTGGTGATATCGTAATAAAGGTAAAGTAGCCAAGAGGAATCGAATACCCTATCAGGGTAGACCGAGAATAGTTAGCAGGCGAGACAGATATTGAATTAACGGAAAGGACCTTCCCTGTATAACTTATACACCTTAAGAGAGATAGAAATAAAAAAGAGTCTTGTAATAAATGCCATAGATTGAATGATATGAAGAAAGAGATAAAGAAAAAATAAAACGTTCAAATGTAATAAAAAAAAGAGTGATGTGATAAATGAGATAAATCAATATAATATATATAATATGTAATATGTAACGCTGTTTCTTTCTGTCGACCGTCCAATTAATTATACAAGAGCATATACTGTAAAACACTTTGTCAATTGTAACTTTCAAACCACTTTTGATTTTATCAACCGAACATGGTCAAAATGGATAACCTGATGCACACACACTTCCTAATTAATCTTTTGATGTTGAGTGGAAATTTCAGTGGTCAGTT
Organism: Cicer arietinum; assembly: GCF_000331145.2. NCBI lineage: Eukaryota > Viridiplantae > Streptophyta > Magnoliopsida > Fabales > Fabaceae > Cicer > Cicer arietinum. The sequence goes on along the minus strand of NC_021167.2, from coordinate 9,736,984 downwards.
TGACAATATTCCACAACTCACCTTAAAGGGAAGAATCACACAAATGCTCTTGTGTGTTTGGAGCATTTGTTAATGATCAAAATATAGAAGAAAAAAAATGTAAGTTTATTGAAATTTATATATTCAACTCTTTAAAAGTTAATTTTTTTTCAATGTAAATTTTTTCATTTTTTGATTTCTTTATGTATTTAGAGCACTTGTTAATTAGAACTTAGCCCTCTTTACTCTATATCATAGTGTTGATTTGTGGTGAAGTAGGTTGTTACTTTTTCTTGGTAATTTATTGCCTTTATGCTTCCACTATCATTATAGTTTCTTTGGCCTACTTTGGTTTATTTCAAATAGTTGAAAATGAACGAACGAGACAATAATGAGTCGTTGAAAATTTACAGCAACTCTATTACATTGCCGCTAGGAAATTTCCTTCTATTAAATAGCCCATTGCTGTGTACAACATCTAAAAAGGTCCAAAATTTTGTACACTTTTGTCGTTCCTCTTATTTGAGAAATGCTTGCACATGGGTAGTGTATCGATCAATTATACTAGGAAATAATAATTGAAGTTCAATTTAATAATAATCAAATAAAATTTAAAATCAAAATATTATCTACTTTAAATCATGTGAGTAAGATATTACGGCTTTATTTTTAGTGAAAGACGAGTTAGATGATAAAGAAATATAAATATATTTTATAAATGACTTTTAACCTCAATTGTGAAACAATGTGAGATTATTTTAGTTAGACCAGCGATAAAGTTATTGCTGAAATGGATGTGAATTGGACTGTCAATACCGCATGAAAAACCATTTTTTTGGGGACTTAATTAGTATTATGCAATACAAATGGGTGATTGGAGGTTTCGTTTAACTCAATGATATAGCATCTATAATCGGTGATTTGTTCAAGTCACATAGGGTACGATAACTTTTTGTGAAAGAAACAACTCATTTCCTCCCATAAAATATCAATTTTGAGGTGCAACAAAGCCAAACAAACAGATCAAATTATTATTGGCATAGAGTCCTTAAGAATTGTCTACTTGGTACTTTGAACTTATGGTGCAGAATTGTCTAATTGCCTTATTGATATCTACAAATATTTCAAAAAAGTGATTTTTTTTTTGTGTACAAGAAAAAAAGTGTATATAAGAATATATTATTCGGAATTTGGTGTAAATTCAAAAAAGTTATATTCTAAGAATTATTTATTTTTCAGAATGTCAATTACCTATATTTTTCCTATTTTTTTAATAATAATTTTTTTAACAAAATTTCAAAGAATCATAATTTCTCACCGCTAATGTCTCTAGTATTTTTTAATTTCTAAATTATAATTATTTTTTATAAAATATAGTAATCATTTGGACAATTTAATTGATTGAATTGTATATTAAGATTGTCTCTAATTATTTAAACACAAATTATTTCAGATAACTTAAATTCAAATTTTAATTAAAATAATAATTAATAAAATTTTATTATTTTATAATTAAACTCTAAATTATTAGGACTAAATTATTAACTCCGTTTCCCCTAAAGATGATTATTAAAAAAACTATGACATGAAAATCCCACCACCACCATTTCCACGGGCACAATTAATTGGAGATAAACATCCATCTTAAAACATTGACACGTATCAAACATAAATATAGATAAAAATTGAAAACAATGTTGTCCTAATTTCTGATAATAATAGTATTGCGACAGGAACACGCACTCAAGAGATTTGTAACACACAGATATATAAAGGAGATAATTTAACACCTCATTTGGGCCCCAATCCCCTAAATTATGTGCATTAGAGATTTTTGGGATCATGAATTATTCCGCTAGCTAATAAGTGCACTGAATCGTGACAAACAACTTACATTGTCTGAGGAAGAAACATTCAGCACCACCACATGCACCTTTACCAATATACTAAACTTTCCTTTCATCCTCAATCTCACACAATTGTTACCATAAAAAAGATATCGTTACCAAACTGCTCGCACTTTCCTTTCAAAATTGAAACCAAAATAACAAGCTAATAAGTTCCACCTATTTTATTATTTACGTGCACGCAATTCCTTTCTCATATTCAAAACTTTAAAAAAATAAAAAATTAGTGATTTGCTGTGGTCAAACTGTCAAATTCTCAATTTAAAAATATTCCTTAAATTGTTTGTTGAATGCCACTTTCATTAATCAAATAACATTATAACAAAATTACCATTTCATAACAACAGAACACTAGGAAAATAATTTCAAACAGAGTTTATTGGAATCGAAACTTAAACTAAAAATCTTCGTCATCATCATCGATCTACTTACTCAGAAATCTTTGAACAACTTGCGAACCTGCTCAAGAGTAACAAAAAGAACAACAGTGAAAGGACCCTGCCTCGAAATTGTAGGTATAAACCCTTTGTAAAGAGCCATAGGACCTTCAGCACGAACCGTTTTCAAAGCACAATCCAAAGCACCAGCATAAGGTGCTTCCTTACCTGCCTCCACCTTCATATTCATCACCCTCGTTTTAATAACATCCACTGGGTTACTTGCCACCGCCGCCACAAATCCCGCCGCAAAACTCGCTGTCACGTGGGTCCCAAGTCCATCACGCATCACTCCCTTCTCGAGAATCATCTCCTTGAATTGATCGTAGGAGGCTAATTGGGAGGCCGTGACTAACATAGCGCGGTTCACTGTTAAAGATGAACCGCGCCAGAGACTTGTCACGCCCTCCTGTTTCGCCATTCTTGTAATGGCGTCCACGACAGATTTGTAGTTCCGACGCTGAGCCGATGGAAGTCTTCCATCGGCTTGCATTCGAACCATGGCTACATCGGCAGGGTTTCCAATCGCGGCTCCGACTCCGCCGGCAATGAGTCCGGCCTCGATTTTGCGAGCCAGCGGCATGTTACCGCTAGCTTGATCTGACCATTTAGTCTTAAGGATGTCGTAAAGGCCCATCCTGGTGGTGGAGTAGAGAGTCTGCCGGAGCACGGTGGCGGAGACGCCGGAGAAGAGAGCTCGGACGCCTTCTTGTTGGACGAGACGTACACCAACTGAGATGGGACCCACACGAGGTTGTGGGAGCGGAGTAGGCCCCACGTGGATGGAAGTTGTTCCGGTTTGGAAAGCAAGTGCCGGTCGGAGGTTATGAACCGGGTTCGGTTTGGGAGCGTTTTCGCCTTGGAGCTGCATACGAACCTTGATTAAATCAAGTGGGTGGGTGGAACAACCTGCGATAATGGAAGCAATGCCTCCTTCAACAAAACCTTTGACACCCATGATGCTTTGGTTTTTTTGAGAAAAAGGTTTGAAAGAATAGAAAAAAATTTAGGAGAAAAAGAATGAAATAATTGTAGATCTAATAATAACTAGTGGCAATTAGAATAGGACCAATTGGAGTTAGAGTTCATCTCACTGGAGACCAGGAGATGAGAATGGAGACCACAAGCTATAGAAGAAGAGTGAGGAACGGAAGGCCTTTGAGACATATGCTGTAGTTTTTGTGTGGAGAAAAGAAGAAAGGTTGAGGGGGGTTTTATAGTTGGTTTGTTCTTTGGAAGTATCTAGGTTACTGCTTCAACGCGATTACAGGATGCACAAATTGGTGGAAAAAAAGAAACTTTAGTCCAAATTCTTGTAATAGTTAATTAACGCGCTTGTAAAAATACCCTCTTTCTTTGGAAGCCTCCAATCAGAATTTATTTATTTATGTACAAAATATTAATATAAAATTTAGCAAACAGAAATAATAGATTGTTTTCGAAATAATAGTCATGAATTTAATTTTTTTTTTACTTGTAATAAATTTAATTTTTTTTTTAATATTAGAAATGTTCAGAAAATTAATATAAAATTGAATAATAATGACAAGAAGATCTTGTCAATAAAATACTTGTAAAAAGATAAAAATATTAACGATTTGATTTGACTTTTTTTTAAGTGAAATAAATTCTAAGGAAATTATATTTTTTTTTGGTTGATTTGATTTAACTTATTTTTAAAATATTGTTCACATAAATTAAATAATTGCATTAATGCAAAAAATAAATTATTGATTTTTTTTTAAAAAGTTGTCCATTTGTATTTTTAAAATTTTAAATGTTGTTTTTAACATCTGATATTTTTATAATTTATATTATTAGATGCTCCAATCAAATATTCTAATCAATAATTTACATGATTCCAAATAAGTAGCCATACTCCAACAAAATGTCCGGTTATTTGTTTTGCTTTTGACACAATTTTTTTTGTCTTCTAAATATTTTAGTGGTTAGGCTTACACATTTTAAAAATCAACTCTAACACATCTTTCATAAATTCACTTATTGTATTGAGGACATGTTTGTTTGGAGCAAAGCTAGTAACTTTCGAGATTACTAGTCGGCTTCAGAAGATTATCGAGCGAGTTCGTCAATCCACTAATAAAAAATTGGTACTTTCTAGAACTGAATTTAAGAATCAACTCACTTGTGCTTTATTGCAAAAAGATCATAATTAGTCTGACACATCGAATGACCCACAAACAACCTCTTTTTCTATGCACAAGCAAATGCTAGAAAAAAATAGGAAATAGATCTTGAAGTTTTGCTCGGACACCAATGAGATAATTGACACACATGAAGGCCTCTACAACCTTGCAAAATCCTACTCTGAGACTCTTTATGCAACTTACATAGGTGACATGAACCCTGCTTTGAATGCTCTCACACAATGTATCACTTCAATGAAAAACATTATGCTTATTTCCTCTTTCACGCATGAAGAACTCATTGTGGCTATTCACGACATGCACCTAGATAAAACTCCTCGTCCAACCAGTTAAAATATAATATTCTACCAAAAGTTTTGGTCTCTTATTGGCCAAGAAGTTTTAGATGCTTGTAACAAGTGCATTTGAGAATGTCATTTTCCTCCCAATCTTAATAACAATAATATTGTTCTTGCAACTAAAAGTCTTTAATCTTCCCTAGTCATCCACAATGAACAAGACTTAGTCGTGCATGTAACTGAGACAATCGATTATCTGAGTGTCTCACGGGTCTTCCTTAATAAGGAATAAGCCTTGGTCAGTGATTAGGACTGAAAATGTCACATGTGCAAGTGATTGGCAAGATCGATTATTCAAGTGACTAACAAGTCTTCCCTAGTCGAGGACAATGAATAAGCTTTGGTCACTAACAGTGACTAAGACAGTCGGTTGTCAAAGTGACTCACGAGCCTTCCTTAGTCACAAACAGTGAATACAGCCTTGGTTGTTGACTGTGATTGAGATAGTCGATTGCCCATGTGACTCACAAGTCTTTCCTAGTCACAGACAATGAATAAACCTTAACTACAATCTTTGTGACTAAGACGATGGTTTGTCCAAGTGACTCGTAGGCTGTTCGAGCTGTCCTTTGTTAGGGAAAGTGAATTAGTCTTAGCCACAGACGGTCCATGACTACTAAGACTTATATGACCTTGATTTATTCGAGTTTTTTCGTCGCAAGTTGGTATAATGTGTACAATTATTATGTGAAGTCATTTGTCCATGACCCACTCCTCTAGTCTACGCTTAGGTATAAATATTGGTCGATGCATCCTCATTGATTGACTCTTAATTGACTTTAGGATCAATTGTCCTATGACTGCACACAAACAATCCCTTGAGGGCGGGTGTAACTCTTAAATATATTGGACACAAGTAGGGGTGGGAATAGGCCAGGCCAGACCAGGCTTTGCAAGACATGAGCCTGACCTACGATTAATTTTTTAGGCCTAAGGCCTATCATAGACTTTTTTTTCGGTCTGACCTGACCTTTTTAAAAGCCTGAAAGCCTATTTAAAAGCCTTATTCATATTAAAATATTTAAATGCTCTACTCATACTATATGCTCTCCACATGCCAATATCAATGTACATTTTTATATAAATGAAACAAAAAATAATTTTTCTAACAAAATAATTTTTAAAAAATCTGAAACAAACATCCTTTAAACCCTAAAACATAATTCTTGGTTTCAAAGAATAGATTTTTTTTCTTTTCTGAAACAAACGCATCCATTATTACCTCTCAAACAAATATGGAAGAACTAATGAGTTATTGACTAATTGAATGCTACCGAATATGGAACAACTACCAAATATGGAATGACTAACGAATATGAAATGACTACTGAGTGATTGTCTAATTGATAGAATTTAAAATAGGAAATAATATTATTAATATAATAATAAAAAATAGCATTAATAAATAATTAAATATATATATGTCGGCATGTCAGACCTCTTCTTTATAAGCATGAGTCTGACCTATTTAAATAAATAGGCTTTAAAAATAGCTTGAGCCTAACCTTTTTATTAAATAGGTCAGGCTAAGCCATATGCCAACGTCGGACGACCTAGTCTATTCTCATCCCTAGACGCAAGTCATCTTTTTGCAATGTTATCTTGAAAGTCCTTTCTAAAGCTCTTGCTAACAACCTAAAAAGAGTCCTTCTTGAGTGTATCTCAAAGAAGCAAGCGACTTTTGTTGTAAATAGAGACATTCTTGACAACACACTGACAGCTCACGAGATCCTCCATTATATGAAATGCAAGTCAAAAGGCAAAAAGGGTTGAGTAGCTCTAAAGCTATATGTAAGCAAGGCATTTGATTGTGTAAAATGGGAATACTTTGAAGCAGCACTTTTGAAGCTTGGATTTGATAATCAACGAGTCATATGAATAATGCAGTGCGAGACTTCTGTCAAATACCATGTCTGATCAACCACGAGTGCGTTGGACCGATTACACCTTTGAGAGGACTCTGACAAGGGGATCCCTTCTCTCCTTATCTCTAGATTATATGCATTGAAGGTCTCTCAGCTGTGATTCAAAAAACAGAATTCAATGATCAAATCCATGGCATTTAAATCAGTATAGGCTACCCACCAATTCAAAGACATGGAAGGTTTCAACCTAGCTATGCTAGTTGATAGAAGTCGACACCTACCCCTCCTTATTACTGCTATTTTTCAATGAGGAAGATACAAAAGCTATTACAAGCATTCCTCTGCACTTGAGAGTTGTCAATGACACCATAATTATCAACTTAGTTGAGAAATTTCAGATTCGAACATAAATCCCATCATATTAACGAGTTATCAACTTAGTTCTACTTTATCTATTGATTATTTGAAAATATAAGTAAATTTACATTTTCTTTAAATTATTTTACAAATTAAATATAATATTAAAGTCTAAATCAAATCCAAAAAATAATTGAAGAATGATTAATATATTCAATGAATCAAAGCTTCTTTTTCTTTTGAATTATTTTTTTAAACATAGTAGTAGATTGTATAAAGAAATAATTTAAAATTAAGGAAAATGAATCGCATAATATATGATATACTAATAATGTAACGATTTATATTAATTTCTATAAGTGCAAGAAAAATGGTATGATAATGCTGAATATTTATTTGCGTAGAATAGATATAAAACATTTGATAAGACCAAAAAAAAAAACAATTTAGAAAAATTGAATGGTAATTTTCCATAAAAGAGACTATCGATTGTTGGTAGTACTCCACTCTAAATCTCTTTTTTGCGTCCATGTTTCTCATTATATTTATTTTGCAGTCTCCATTCTCGCAGATATTTCACATTTCTATCGAAAATATCAAATAAAACTTAATATTTTGGCGTATGGAACAACTCCCGATATCTATATGGTTGAACATTTTTAACTTAGTTTGTTTATTTGACATTTTTTTTAATCATTGCTAGAAAGGTGATAAGGTTATCAAATATCGCATATCACCAAAATATCATTGCTATGTTAGCTTGATTACAAGTAGGACTCTTTATGGTTGGTTTTTTTTTAAAATTAAATCATATCTATTTTAAAATTAATATATGGATTTAGATTTATAATGAAATTTATTATTTGATTTAAAATCGGTTATAAAACTAATTGTAAAATTGGTTATGGTTAAATAACCGGTTTATAAGCAATCGGTTTTGAAATGTTTAATTTTAAAATCGATTTTTTTAAAAAAAATCGGTTAAAATTTGATTATTTTTTTAAAAAATCATTTATTCAAGTTTAAAAATCGATTATTTAAAAAAATCAATTTTTTCGATAATTTTTTTTTAAAAAATTCTCACCAAATATTTCGAGAAAAAATTCAATTTAAATTTTTTTTGAGGAAAAAAAGTTTCTTTTTTATTTTTTTCCGATATTTTTTTGAAAAAAAAAATCAAATTTTTTTCAAGAAATAAAATCTCAAAATATTGGTAGTGGATAAAAAACCGGATAAAAACCAAATCCAAATATAAAATATAAGTGGTTATCCAACCGGTTTATAAATAAATCGGATTATAACCATATGATTTTAACCATATTTAAAATAGATTTGGATCCGGTTATGGATTTAGGCCTCATAACCGGATTTTTTGCACAACCCTAATTACGAGTCTTCGGTCTATATTTTAGAAATGATGATGATGATAATAATGAAAGTTACTTGTTGTGAATTGAAAATAAAATAAAATAAAATCTTACATATAAGGGATGACACATATTAGTAGTGTTTATAAGGTGCATGTACGATAATTGGAGTGAGAATGCACACAAATAGACAACCAAACACGTGTGCGCCACCACCGTTCGAGCGGCTTGGCTCGGGTCTGAGATAAGACTTAGTGGTGTATTATTTTTTAGTATCCGGAATTTTTACTAAATAAGTGTATTTTTCTCTCATTGATATGTTGTACACATGTTTACCCTCCACCGACTCAACATTTAACATCTGATCCGGTCAATTCCTTCTTGAATTCGTGCATCAGTTTGTCATCCTCTCATTGTTTGATTTGCAAACCAAGGAAGAATTTTAATTCCCCCATCATACTCATCTCAAACTCACTTTTCATGAGGTTGGAGAAGTCTTTACACATCTTTTCATTTGTGGATCCAAAAATTATGTCATCGACATAAATTTGAACAATCAATAAATCCTTCTCAAGAGTCTTCTTGAAAAGAGTTGTATCAATCTGTCCTCTAATAAATCCATTTTCTTTTAAAAAAGAACTTAACCTCTCATACCAAGTTCAAGGAGCTTGCTTTAAACCATAAAGAGCTTTTGAGAGTTTGAACACATGGTTCGACCTTTTCTCATCCTCAAACCTAGGAGGTTGACGAACATACACTTCCTCATTTAAGAACTCATTCAAAAAGGCACTTTGACATCCATTTGAAATAGTTTTATACCTTTATGAGTTGCATAAGCTAAGAGGATTCTTATTGCTTCAAGTCTTGCTACGGGTGCAAACGTTTCATCATAATCATTTCCTTCTTGTTGATTGTACCCTTGTGCCACTAATCTTGTTTTACTTCTAATGACTTCTCCATCCTCATTTAGTTTGTTTCTAAATATCCATTTAGTCCCAATAATAGATTCGTCTAGAGGATGGGATACCAGATTCTATACCTTGTTTCTTTCAAACTGTGAGAGTTCTTCCATCATAGCTTCAACCCATGATTTGTCACCAATAGCTTGATCAATCGTTTTGGGTTCAACTTGTGATATCATGGCCATGTTGGTAGTATTTTCCCTTAGAGAGTTTCTGGTTCTCACACCATTTGCAGTATTTCCAATGACTAGATCTAGAGGATGATGCGTGACTGTTTTCCATCCTCTTGGAGGTTGCTGAGAGGTTGGATCAGACTCATCCTCTTCGTGAGGACCGGGTACTTGAGGGGATGATTGTTCATCTTCTTCATTTTTATCTATTTTTTCTAAACACAAGTCATCAAACTCATCAAAAATAACATGCATGGATTCCTCCACAGTTTGAGTCCTAAGATTATATATTCTATAACCTTTTGACGTTATGGAGTATCCTAGAAAAATTCCTTTATCAGATTTTGGATCAAACTTTCCTAAATTTTCTTTATTATTTAGAATGTAGCAATAACACTCAAATATATGAAAATAGGAAATATTTGGTTTTCTCCCTTTCCATAATTCGTATGGAGTTTTGTTTAAAATTTTTCTAATGGATGCACGATTAGAAACATAACAAGCAGTGTTGATGGCTTCGGGCCAAAATTATTTTTCAATGTTGGTTTCATTTAAAATAGTTCTAGCCATTTCTTGTAAAGTTCTATTTTTCCTTTCAACAACCTCATTTTGTTGGGGAGTTCTTGGACAAGAAAAGTTGTGAGAAATACCATTTTCTTCACAAAGATTTTTAAATGATTCATTTTCAAATTCACCTCCATGGTCACTTCTCACCGAGACAATTTTTTATCCTTTTTCGTTTTGAACCTTTTTGCAAAAATGGTGAAATGCCTCAAAGGCTTCATCTTTATGTTTTAAAAATAGAACCCAAGTAAAACGAGAAAAATCATCAACAATTACAAAACCATATCTTTTTCCACTAAGACTTAGAGTTTTGACAGGACCAAAAATATCAATATAAATAAGTTCAAGAGGATGATTTGTTGAAACAAAGTTTTTAGAGTGAAAACTAGTTTTAACTTGTTTTCCTTTTACACAAGCTTCACAAACTTTGTCTTTTTCAAAATTATTTTTTGGAAGACCTTTTACTAATTCTAAATTTGCTAATTTAGAAATAGTGTCTAAGCTTGCGTGACCAGCTCGTTTGTGCCAAATCCATTTATCTTTTTCAATGGAAACAAAACAAGATTCAGTAGGTAAATCATCAAGATAAAGTTCATATAAATTCTTTTTTCTAAAACCGGAAAAGAAAACTCTACCCGAGGATGAATGTTTAACCTCACATAGAGTTGGCTTAAAAATAACTTCAAAACCACTATCGCACAATTGACTAATGCTTAGCAAGTTATGTTTCAAGCCATCCACATACTGAACATTTTCAATTTTTGCAGAATTATTCTTACCAATAATACATGTTCCTTTTATTTGAGCTGCATCATTATTACCAAATGTGACTGATCCTCCATCCTTTATCTCCAATAACATGAAGCATTGCTTATCCCCTGTCATATGCCTTGAGCAACCACTGTCCAAGTACCAAGGCTTTCTTTTTTTGATTCGAGGACGAACCTGTATTAGAGTTTAAAAGTGACTTAGGTACCCATATAGCATTGGGTCCTTGTTGGTTAGTTTTTTCTCTTGTGAGGAATTTCCTTTTGTGATAACAAATAGAATCATGGTGTCCATGTTTACCACAGAATGAGCATGCTGACTTTACATTGTTAGCTTTCTTCTTAGCATGACAAATTTTGGAAGTATGCCCAAGTTTTTTGCAAAAGGTGCATTTAGTCATATCCTCTCGTTTTTTAGGCAATAAAAAAATTTCATACAATTTTTGTTTTTGAGAAATTTTAAAACCAATACCAGCCTTGTCAAATATTCCAGATTGAGACCCCATTATCTTTTGAAATGTTTCTGTAGATTTGACAAAGATGGAAATATCGTTTTTTAGTTCCTTAACCTCTATTTTCAAAATCTCCTTTTCTGTGTCCTCGTCAGGAGGTTGATGATGAGTTTCGGCTATCCTCTCGTTAAGAGTTTTTTGTTGCTCTAACATTTGAAAATGAGAATGCTGCAATTCTTGAATGATTTTAACATACTCATCATTCTTTTTTTGAAGCTCCTCATTTTGTTTCTTTATCTCAACAAGTTGGTTTTTTTTGAAATATACATTTTTGAGATAAAGTGTTTGACTCATTTAAGAGGCTATCAAATTCACTTTCTAATTTTTCACAAGTAGGACATAGTTCAGAAATACTTACCTTTTCAGTTTCTGATTTTGCCATGAGACAGAGGTTGGCCTCTTCTTCCTTTTCTTGCTCAGATGATGACTCATCACTATCATCTCAAGTAATCATCATGGATTTGTTTTTATATGGAAATCTTCTTGAGTTCCTTTTGTTGAGAGGACACTCAGTTTTGTAGTGTCCCATCTTGTTGCATCTATAACAAGTTATTTGATTTTTGTCAATTTTTTCTTTTTGAGGAGGTCCTTTATTATGTCCTCTTCTGTTTATCATCCTCTGAATTCTTTTGGAAATCAGAGTGAGTTCATCCTCATCCTCAGACAAAGGATACTCTGTGTTTTCCTTCTTTATGACACCTTCATTCTTCTTGGATGGTGAACTTTCTATTTGGTTGGTTTTTAGAGCAATCATTCTTCCTTTTTTGCTTGGTTTATCTGCCAGTAACAGTGGTTCATGAGTTCTTAGAGTTCCAACCGAATCTTCTAATTTTATGTTGGTCAAATCTCTTGCTTCTGTAATGGCAGTTATCATTGACCTCCATTCTTTTGGTAAACTTCTTAGGATTTTTCTTATCCTTTCTTGAACCGAGTATACCTTTCCAAGAGATCTCAAGTTATTTAATATGATTGTTAACCTTGAGAACATTTCATCAATAGTTTCCTCCTCCTTCATTTCAAATAGTTCGAAATCTCTTACTCTCATGTCTATCGTCGCTTCTTTTACTTGGCTTGATCCTTCATGAAGGATCCTTAGAGTATCCTGTTGAGACAAACTCTCTATTTTAAAGTTTTGATGAAAATAAACAAAGGTTAATTAAGAATGTTAATTATGATTATAAAATGTTATGTTAATTTAACTTGTGTTCTTGAGTGGATTTAATTAAGAGCAGAATCAAGCAAATACAAGAAAAGACAACAACAAGATCATTATGCATCATAAACAGAGAATGATCTTCAGCTTCACCGAATTATCCATCACAGCAAGTCTGTCAAATCTTTTCTATCCATGTGATAAAAAGTTTGCTCTGGAAATCTTTCATATCTAATAAGTACTCGGCAAGGAACAAGTACGAATAATCCAGACTAAAAAAGGATACATGATCACAAAGATCAAAGGGTTCAAAGATGGACAAAAGTCATGACGGCCTAAGAATTCCAAAATTCAAATGTCAAGAAAACTTGATCAAACTGGGTATATGACAAGACAAGACCAAAGGAAATACAGAACATTTAAAACGGGAACTCCAGAATGATTATTGAAGCTAGTAATCAACATTATACAATCACACTTAAGCTTGAAATTCTGCAAAACAGAGGCAACATCATTTTCTGCAATTCGCGAAACAGCCACTGCTGCACATTCACATATCAGCTGCGAAATTGTCATTAGATACTCTGTAAAGAATCTATTCTCAAACAAGAGTTGAGCAATATCAGATTCTGTCAAATTCAATCATTTGTAAAAACTCAAACTATAAGAGTTTCTTTATAGTTTGTTTAAGATTGCTTCCTATCAAGGTTAGATAGGTGTTGTGATTGCTTTCTGGGTGGAAAGTAATTAAGAAAGAAATAGATCAAGGTTGATTTATTCTAGGTGTTGTAAGATTAAGAAGGTTCTTCATTTTAAACACTTAGTGGAAAATCTCACAGTGTGAGGACTGGACGTAACCCACGTTGGGTGAACCAGGATAAATCTTTGTGTGGTATTCTCTTTCCTTTCTCCTTCTTTATTATACTGCATTAATCATTTGAGATAAAATATAAACTGATTTTCTGCTAATTAAAGAACGTTCTCTGTTTTATAACATAAACCAAGAACGTTCTCCGTTTTCTGTTTCATAACCAAGATCATTCTTGAGTTATTTTCTTAAGTTTTAACAGGAATTTTTAAAAGGCATATTTACAATTCAAACCCCCCTTTCTTGTAAATCGACATTGTTACTTCAATTGGCATCAGAGCTCGGTCTCTAAAAAGTTCAAAAACACCTAACAAGTGTTAGAGAAAAGATCTAGAAGAATGTCGAAAGCAAAATACATTGTTGAAGGAGGATCCTCAAATCGACCTCCATTGTTTGATGGATCAGACTATTATTTTTGGAAAAACAAAATGCAGTTGTTCTTAAAATCTCAAGACACAGGAATGTGGCGCATTATTATAGATGGAGATTTCACACCAAGGGTTGATCAAGATGACTCGAATTCTGCTTTAAAAAAGGAAGCAGATTGGACGGCAGAAGATAAAGCTAAGGTACTTCTAAATTCTAAAGCTCAATTATTCTTATCATGTGCTTTAAGCAGGGAAGAAAGTGAAAGGGTAGATGAATGCACAACTGCAAAAGAAGTCTGGGATACATTGCAAACTCACCATGAAGGAACAAGCCATGTCAAAGAAACAAGGATAGACATTGGTATAAGGAAATTCGAATTGTTTGAAATGCAAGAAGGAGAAACCATTGATGAAATGTACTCAAGATTCACCACAATAGTAAATGAAATGCGCTCTCTTGGCAAAGCCTATACTGTGCAAGAAAGAGTAAGAAAAATCATGAGGTGTCTCCCAATCATTTGGAGACCAATGGTGACAGCTATAAGTCAAGCCAAGAACCTTGAATCACTGCCTCTGGAAGAACTAATTGGAACTCTAAGAGCTCATGAGGTAGTATTGCAAGAAGACAAACCAGTCAAGAAAGGAAAGGCAATAGCACTGAAAGTCTCTCAAGAAAAAATCACAGTACCAGTTGAAGAGGAATCAGAAGAAAATGAACAAGGAGATGTTGATGAAATCGCGCTTCTCACTAGAAGAATACAAAGAATGATGAGAAGAAGAGATCAAATCAAAAAGGGATTTCAAAACAGAAATCCTAAAACAGAGATTGAGAAGAGTCAAATCACATGCTTTGGATGCAACAAATTGGGACATTACAAAGCAGAATGTCCATCAAACAAAAATCCACCAAAACGATTTCCCTTCAAAAAGAAATCAATGATGGCAACATGGGATGATTCAGAGGAATCGGAAACTGAAGAAGAAGAAGAAGAAGCCAACATATGCTTGATGGCAAAAACAGAGGAAGATGAGGTTGGTTTTCAAAATACAAAGAGAAAGCCTTGGTTCTTGGACAGTGGCTGTTCAAGGCACATGACAGGAGATAGAAATTGTTTCATAACCTTCAGCAAGAAGGATGGTGGTTCGGTCACATTTGGAAATGATGATCAAGCTCAAATTAAGGGAAATGGAACAATTGGTAAGACAAACTCTGCTCAAATAAATGATGTCCAATACGTGGAAGGATTGAAACACAATTTATTAAGCATAAGTCAGTTATGCGACAATGGATGCGAAGTTGTTTTCAAGCCAAAGGTATGTGAAATCAAGAAGACCAAAACTAGAAAAATTATGTTCTCTGGTAAGCGAAAGAAAAATTTATATGTGTTATATCTTGAAGAATTACCTGATGAATCATGCTTTATATCAATCAATAAAGATAAATGGATCTGGCATAAAAGGGCTTGACATATCAGCATGAAAACTATTTCAAAAATCTCCAAATTTGATCTTGTTAGAGGCTCACCAAAACTTAATTTTGAGAAAGACAAAATTTGTGAAGCTTCTGCAAAAGGTAAGCAAGTCAAGAGCAGCTTTCATACAAAAGATTTTGTAACAACAAAAAGAACTCTTGAACTACTTCACATAGATTTATTCGGGCCTGTCAAAACAGCAAGTCTAGGAGGAATGAAATATGGTTTTGTTATTGTTGATGATTTCTCAAGATTTACATGGGTTCTGTTTTTAAAACAAAAAGATGATGCATTTGAATCATTTAAAACATTTTGTAAAAAGGTGCAGAATGAAAAGGACTCCAGCATCATCTCTGTAAGGAGTGATCATGGAGGAGAATTCATAAATGCCTCATTCAAAAGCTTTTTTGATGAACTTGGTATATCTCACAATCTTTCATGTGCAAGAACTCCACAACAAAATGGAGTTGTTGAAAGAAAAAATAGAACACTACAAGAAATGGCAAGAACTATTTTAGAAGAATCAAATGTTGAAAGGTATTTTTGGGCAGAAGCCATAAACACTTCTTGCTATATCTTGAATCGTGTATCTATCAGAAAAATCATCAACAAAACTCCATACGAAATCTGGAAAAACAGAAAACCAAACATTTCTTACTTTCATATTTTTGGTTGTTATTGTTACATTCTAAACAACAAAGATCTTATTGGAAAATTTGATGCAAAATCCGATAAAGCGATCTTTCTTGGATACTCAACCGAATCTAAAGGTTATAGAGTGTTCAATTTAAGAACTAATGTTGTTGAAATTAGTATGCATATATTGTTTGATGAGTTTGATGATCTAGATATAAGTAAAAAGGATGAGGAAGAAGAAACTCAAAATGAAACACAGCAGGAAACAAGTCTGCAGAAAACAGAGATTGATAAACAATCTCCGTTTCATTCTCCACCAAAAAGCTGGAAAACCATTGGAGATCATCCTCAAACTCAGATCATTGGAGACACAGCTGATGGAATCCGAACCAGAAGATCATCAAGAATGATGACGACAGCATGGCAATGATATCTCAGATTGAACCAAAGTCAATCAAAGATGCTATTACTGATCAATCTTGGATTAACGCCATGAAGGAAGAACTTCTACAGTTTGAGAAAAATGAAGTTTGGACTCTAGTACCAGATCCTTTAGATCAAACTGTTATTGGCACTCGATGGGTATTCAGAAACAAGCTTGATGAAGAAGGTAAGGTCGTGAGAAACAAAGCAAGATTAGTAGCTCAAGGCTACAATCAACAAGAAGGTATAGACTATGATGAAACTTTTGCTCCAGTTGCAAGGTTAGAAGCTATTCGAATACTTCTTGCATATGCATCTCATAAACTCATCAAACTGTTTCAAATGGATGTGAAAAGTGCTTTCTTAAATGGTTTTTTAAATGAACAAGTGTATGTAAAACAGCCCCCAGGTTTTGAAAACCAAGCAAAACCAAATCATGTTTTCAAACTTACCAAAGCTCTTTATGGCTTAAAACAAGCACCAAGGGCATGGTACGAAAGACTGAGTTCATTTCTGATCGAGAACAATTTTCAAAGAGGAAAAATCGATACTACCTTATTTAAGAAAACTGAAGGAAATGAATTACTCATTGTTCAAGTATATGTGGATGATATCATTTTTGGATCAACAAATGAAAAACTATGTGAAGATTTCTCAAAACTTATGCAAAGTGAATTTGAAATGAGCATGATGGGGGAATTAAGATATTTTCTTGGTTTACAAATCAAACAATACGAAAAAGGCATTTTTGTTTGTCAAGAAAAATATATCAAAGATCTGTTGATCAAATATAAAATGAATGAGTCAAAAATTATGACAACTCCCATGCATCCATCCACTTCCTTAGAAAAAGATGAAAATGGCAAATCTGTCTCTGAAAAAGAATATCGTGGAATGATCGGTTCTCTGCTATATCTAACTGCTAGCAGACCAGATATTGTGTTTGCAGTAGGATTATGTGCTCGATTTCAATCAGCGCCAAAAGAATCCCACTTAACTGCTGTTAAACGCATATTTAGATATCTCGTTGGAACAACTAATCTTGGTCTTTGGTATAGAAAAGGTTCCCATTTTGATATTATAGCATACTGTGATGCTGATTATGCTGGAGACAAAGTTGAAAGAAAAAGCACAAGTGGAGCATGTCAGTTCCTAGGTGAAGCATTAATCAGTTGGTCATGCAGAAAACAGAACACCATAGCACTATCCACAACTGAGGCTGAATATGTGTCAGCTGCAAACTGCTGTTCACAAGTTTTGTGGATCAAGAACCAACTTCAAGATTACTCTGTAAGCTATTCCAATATTCCAATTTATTGTGATAATACAAGTGCTATAAATCTGTCTAAAAATCCTATTCAGCATTCTAGATCAAAGCATATTGAAATAAAACATCATTTCATTCGTGATCATGTCAATAAGAAAGACGTTGAATTAATCTTCGTTGAAAAACAACCATGGCTCGAACCAAACAGTCTGCACGAAAAAATGCCTCTCCCTGTACACCTCCCTCTTCATCGTCCTCATACCAATCCAGAGAGCGTTCTCCCTCTCCACCACCTCGCCCTTCACCACCACACACATCTTCTGCCTCTCCATCTTCTCAAAATAGTCAAGAAGTTCTAAACCTCATTCCTCTGTCTACCTTTCTTCCACCACTATACATTCGTCCTACACCAAACTACGCTCAAGTGCCTCCCCATCTTCGCACCAGAATCACTCCTCCACGCCGCTCCATGCCCGTCCAGTCTAGTATTGGTACGTCGAAATCCATGAACCCTAAGCCATTTTACTTCATCATTTCAGACTCTAAGAGTGATGACTCTTCTGATTCGTGTCCCCCAGTAGCAAAATCACCAACACAAACTGAACCACAAAGAAACACGATGCCTACAGTACCAACACCTCCACCACAAAATCCACCAACAACTACTAACCCTTCGACACCCTCAAAGTCGGCTTTCTCTTCTGAACCTTCACACGCAACTCCTCCCCATCAAAAACGGAGATCGTTAAATGACATTGTTTCCCCTTCCACAAACCAAAAAAAACCACTCTCTCAACCAAAACCACCAACTAAACCCATGAGAACCAAAAACACAATCACTATTGCTCAATTTCTTGCTCGAAAAAATCTCTCAAATCCTCAAAGAAAGGAAACGCTTGCCCCAAAACAAAACCTAAAAACCAGTCAGAAACCCACCTCTCCAGAACATTCTCCCGAATGTTCCCCACCACAAGAACGTTCTCCGACTGCTCCTCCACAACATTCTTCTCCACAAAAGCATCCCAAACGATCTTCCCCTATATCCACATCCTCTGATTCTGAACCATCTCCCCCAACTAAGAAACCAAAACAGAATGCTCCTCCTCTAATCTCCCTTGCAAAATCAAAACTCTTCAATGAAAAATGGGCTCAACGCCCAATCGGGATAGGAAGAATCTTTGTTTTTGATAATCTTGTTGTGGATGGCAATGATGTTCAGCACCATACGAATGTTCTTGGATGAACTTCATTCTTAAAGATCTCTGAATCCTTTTTCCCAGAAGTCGTTCGTGCTTTCTACTGCAATGCCAAAACATTTGCTGACAAATCTCTTTTTATCTCAAAAATAAAGGGAGTGGAAATCAGATTGACTCCAGACATTTTGGCCAACATCCTTCAGCTTCCAACAGAAGGGCCATCTGTCTTTGGTGACAACTGGTATTCAGCTCTGGGTCTTAGAAAGACAGATGTTTTGGCCGAGCTGTTTGAAGAAAACTCCACACGTTATTTAGCCACTTACTTAAAGCCTCTTCCTAATGTTTTCAACAATATGTGTCAACATACTCTGCTTCCACACTGTGGAAATCATGAGTACGTCTCTGATAATGACGTCTTGCTCATCTATCATCTGTTAAACTGCAAGAGATTGAATTTACCTCATGTTATTCTCCAGCACATGATCTGTGCAGCCCAAAAAGATTACAAAAAGAATATTGTGCCTTATGGCATGGTCCTGACAAAAATCTTCAGGCATTTTGGAGTATCTCTTGCATCTGAAAAATCTTTGAT
>NC_021167.2:9716770-9717237 GCF_000331145.2 Cicer arietinum | reverse complement strand
TCACATCCCACTCTTTTTGCTCAAACATCTGGCACTATCCCTTCACATATTCCCTCTTATTCTCAACCACTTCACTGCCCTACACATGACTTTAGTACTCTCTTGTCTAATCCTCTTCTGTCTACCATGTCTCCACTATTTGTTTCACCACAGAAAACCAGTTCCTCCATTTTTGGCATAAGTCAGTTTTTGAATTTTCCCGCTACTGCTGACCACTCTACCTCATCTCTTGGCCCCATACCATCTATTTCATCTTCTTTTGCCTCTCTTACATCCTTATATGCCATGCCTATTCCCTCCAACACAGTTGTTGCTACCTCTTCTCAACCCTCCGTTCACCTTCCCTCCACTAACACCTTAGTTGCACCCTCAAACTCTGATATCATGGCCGCTCTCCAGATCATCATGGCAAGACAAATTCAACATGATCAAGAGACTGCTCTACTCAGAACTTGGATGGCTGATCA
>NC_021167.2:9715779-9716663 GCF_000331145.2 Cicer arietinum | reverse complement strand
ACTTATGTCTTTTTGTATGACAAAGGGGGAGAATTAAGTTAGATTTTCTTTTATTCTGTTACTGCTCTCTTGTTGTAGTTCTGCCTCTTTTGATGTATCTTTACCAATATTAATGAACTTTTGTTATCTTTAATGAAACTCTTTCTGATTGCATTCAAATATTTTATTTTATGTTGAATTAACAAATGCACAAATTGAGGGGGAGCTGTTACAGCTCTTTATATTAGAATCAAATTAAAATCTAAATTAACATGTTTGTCATCATCAAAAAGGGGGAGATTGTTGAGACAAACTCTCTATTTTAAAGTTTTGATGAAAATAAACAAAGGTTAATTAAGAATGTTAATTATGATTCTAAATGTTATGTTAATTTAACTTGTGTTCTTGAGTGGATTTAATTAAGAGCAGAATCAAGCAAATACAAGAAAAGACAACAACAAGATCATTCTGCATCATAAACAGAGAATGATCTTCAGCTTCACCAAATTATCCATCACAGCAAGTCTGTCAAATCTTTTCTATCCATGTGATAAAAAGTTTGCTCTGGAAATCTTTCATATCTAATAAGTACTCGGCAAGGAACAAGTACGAATAATCCAGACTAAAAAAGGATACATGATCACAAAGATCAAAGGGTTCAAAGATGGACAAAAGTCATGACAGCCTAAGAATTTCAAAATTCAAATGTCAAGAAAACTTGATCAAACTGGGTATATGACAAGACAAGACCAAAGGAAATACAAAACATTTAAAACGGGAACTCCAGAATGATTATTGAAGCTCAAGAAAGTTCAAACTGATAAAACCAAGAACGTTAATCATTCTCCGTTTTCTGCACATCAACAGCAGCTTTGCATTCTCTCTGTTTCAGTCTGCAATTCGTT
>NC_021167.2:9699406-9715678 GCF_000331145.2 Cicer arietinum | reverse complement strand
AAAACAGAGGCAACATCATTTTCTGCAATTCGCGAAACAGCCACTGCTGCACATTCACATATCAGCTGCGAAATTGTCATTAGATACTCTGTAAAGAATCTATTCTCAAACAAGAGTTGAGCAATATCAGATTCTGTCAAATTCAATCATTTGTAAAAACTCAAACTATAAGAGTTTCTTTATAGTTTGTTTAAGATTGCTTCCTATCAAGGTTAGATAGGTGTTGTGATTGCTTTCTGGGTGGAAAGTAATTAAGAAAGAGATAGATCAAGGTTGATCTATTCTAGGTGTTGTAAGATTAAGAAGGCTCTTCATTTTAAACACTTAGTGGAAAATCTCACAGTGTGAGGACTGGACGTAACCCACGTTGGGTGAACCAGGATAAATCTTTGTGTGGTATTCTTTTTCCTTTCTCCTTCTTTATTATACTGCATTAATCATTTAAGATAAAATAGAAACTGATTTTCTGCTAATTTAAGAACGTTCTCTGTTTTATAACATAAACCAAGAACGTTCTCCGTTTTCTGTTTTATAACCAAGATCATTCTTGAGTTATTTTCTTAAGTTTTAACAGGAATTTTTAAAAGGCATATTTACAATTCAAACCCCTATTTCTTGTAAATCGACATTGTTACTTCATATCCCAGAGCTCCTTAGCGTTTTTGCACTCTTCAACTCTGTCATACTCTTCCCTGCTCAAAGCACACGTTAGAAATAAATGAGTTTAGAGTTTAGGAGTACCTTTGCATTTTCACCCGTCGTCCGTTGTGCTTGAGGTTTCTCATCGGAGGTTGCGTCTGTGTTGTTGGTTCTGATGACGTGATCTCCATTTTCCACCACAGACCACATGTTGTTGTCTTGTGATATGATAAATAGCCTCATCTTACCTTTCCAGGGGTATTAATCTGTACCATCAAAGTAGGGAGGTCGGCTGGATGATCCTCCTTCAGGAATGTACTTAGCTTTTGATATTTTTCTTTTTGGATCTTTTTCTCTTACATTGTTAGGTGTATTTTTTTTTTAGAGAACCTTGCTTTGATGCCAATTGATGTAGCTAAATATCACTAGAAGGGGGTTGAATAGGGATTTTGCTGTAAAAATAATTTTCAAGTGTTTTTAAAACTATCCTCTCGCTGATGATGGTAAGTCCGAGGATGAGTTTTTCAAACCTTCAGTTTTGAGTTGAGCAAAAGAGTGAGAGAGAAATATGAGAGAGACACACACAATTTTATACTGGTCCACCCAAAGATGGCTACGTCCAGTCCTCATACCCTTGTGAGATTTTACTAAAGTTCAAACAGATCAACCTCACGTTGAGGATGGTTACAAAATGTGTATTCTTTAGCTTCACCAAGCTTACAATCAATTTTCATATATTTCCAAGTGTATCTCACATGGAAATTGCAAAGTAATATGAGAGTGATTGATTCTAAATACTTTCTCAAAGGATTTACAAAGATATAGTGTAGGATTGAAGAAAGTATGTAGTGAGGATGGATGTTGCTCTTGATAGCTTTAAGATGCTTGATCTTTTTATGCAATTGTGTTGTGTGTTATATGATGAAGAGCTTGCTGCATTTTATAGAGGTCCAAGCTCTTTGATGACCGTTGGAATTCATTACAAAAGATCCAATGTTTTTCATCATAATTATAGAACTGCCATTTAGCTTTTCTAGGCCAGGCAGAAGCCATCTTCGTGCATGCATAACTTCCTTGTAACTTGATCTTGAGATGTCCTTGTCTGTTCTCTTTTATCAAAGAGTGCAAAGTTGTTTCTTTGACCGTGTGAGCTGCAACCTTTTCAAAAACTTTAAGGACTAGGTTGGTTTCAACTTTTGAGGTGATGTTGACAAGAGAGAAAACTACCCTCTTACATAGGACTGTCATCCTCCAGTCCGAGGATCAGATCTGCCATCAACATGTGATCTTCCATTTTTGACTTGTTTGTTGTTGTCTTTCTTTAACTTGACTTCTTCATGTATTCATTCGTGCAAGCACAATAAATGGTCTGATTTTAGCCTTTGCTCATGCTTGATGGGTTGCTTTCAACTTTGTTGAACCATCCTCAGCCTAGTCTGTCATCCTCTAGACTTAGATCTAGCTATTCTTGTCCTTTTCCTTTTGGCCTTCTAACTTCTTTACTTAAAATACTTTTATTTATCCATTCTTTGACTTTGTTGTGCATTTCTTTAATGAATAAAATCATATGTTCTGGAGAGGACAAGTATGTGCAGATTTGAGACTCCATCCTCTTCACGAGGCTATCCTCAGGAAAGTCCTTCAAATTTGTATCAGATTTTTCTCCTTTTTGCCTTAGTGATTAATAACCTATTTTCTTATATGAATACACTCAAAAACACATATTAGTCATTAACCACAATCATAATCTTTTAAGTAATTTTGTTATCATTAAAATCATTTGAGAGATTTTGTCTCAACATTAGTTATATGTGGATTCGCGCATTCGTTTTTTGCCCTGTCAAAACCTAGAGAATTTCAAAATGCAATTTATTGTGTATACGATTTGACGGATTGTACAATTTTCTCTCATTCAATTGCAGAATTCCTCTATAAATAGAGGACTCTACTCAGTTCGAAGAACACCCTAAATGTTCTCTGAAATCTGAGACTTTTACCCGCTTCTCCATTTTTCTACTTCATCTTTTTTTTCTTTCGAGTGGTTATAATACCATATTACGAGTGTCAGTTATTGACTGTCGTATTGATAGTGTAATTCTAAAACAATTTTCTATGGTGCAGTGAAACTCCAATACAGTGTGTTTTGACTGTTTTATCATGGGGACTTTATGATTGATAATCTACCTTGCACAATTTAGGCAGTGTCGCGAAATGTCCTAAAGAAAACGACTTAGTCTGTGACTCAACTTTGTAATAATTTCGATAACATAAATTGATTTTAAAACAGCTTTCTAAACTCAAAAATAACAACTTGACAAACATTCATGAGCTAATGTTGCATAACAATTTTTGTTGTTGCATATTTGTATCATCTTTTTAGTTTTAATAAAAAAGATAAATATTTAAAATTGTTTATATACATATATATATATAGATTAAAGAGTATGGAATGTGAATGGAAAATTAATTTACAATAATCAAATGTTGAATTGATTTCAGTATAAAATAATTTACATCGATATTACTTATTTTTTAATCTGCACAAAAATTTGTTATATATTTTGTAATATTGACATTCATTTTTTAATATCCTAAGAAAATGTAAAAAATAAAATGTAAGCTATTTAGAAGCATTAGAATAAGAAGAAAATTATTACCCTTAATTTTAGTGGTATGGATGCTCCATAATTTTTTTTTTTTTGTTTTGAGAATGAAAGGTAAAGGAGGACATGTTATACCATCCATATGAAAAAACAATTATACGAGTGATTTAACTAAATAGTCATTTGATAATTGATAAATAATCAAATAAGCAATCAATGTTTCAGAGACAATCATTATTCTTCACCTTTGCCAAAACCCATTTTTAAGACACGATTGATAGCACTATTGATTATATTTGTGACCATTCTTTAATTTATGATGCACCTAATAATGACATATTTACTTTTTAATTGATTAATTTTTGCAGTTATTACAATAGTTTTTGCAATATCCATTTAATTTTGTATTTCTTATTTTTTTTAGATTTATGATATACATACAATTTAAAAAGGTACAATAACTCGAACGATCACAATATATCAAATAAAGTTATTATATTCTCTGAAAAAAGTGTTATATTATGCTTGATTTTCAATTTAATTGGTAAATAAATATTCAATAAAAAAGAATGTTCATTAAATTAAAGAAGAGATCCCCTTAATATTTATCTCTTACAATGGCAACTGTTTTTGTCATCTTAATCATTCTAAATCAATTACAAATAATACCAATAATCTCAAACTTATCATATTATATATATTTGTAAAATACCATAAATATACCATACGTGATTGAAAAATCAATTATATCAATCACAATTAACTGTGAATGATTTTTATTTTAAATTAATTTTATTTTATATTATATATTTTTTTAATTTGTTTTAGAAATTAAACAATCATACATCAATAATGTAAAATTATTTTATGGTGACAATCAATCATATTTTAACAAATATATTAAATTAAAAATTAAAAAAGAAAATTATAGATAAGTTTAATGTATTGGTAAATTGTGATAAAAAGTTTGTCAATATAAAATAACATGGGAAGTACAAGTTGATCAAAAGTTCAATGGTTAAAATCTTCCAAGCGAGAGGATCGAATTCTATACTGTATTCTTCTTGACTTTACTGTTGATATATTCAAAACGTATGTGCATTCCACGTGTCCCTGATGCTGGGAAGGATTGACCTAGATGATGACCAATTTGACCAAGTGAATTATATATTGTAGTGGCAACCAATGATATTATGTTAGATAATATGGATTTTGTTAATAATTAAATTGAAACTAAATTGCTAATGATTACACCATCTTCCAAGTTGTTTAATTAATGTTAAACATCTTGTTTAATTAATGTTAAACATCTTATATAGTTTAATTTAATAATGGTAAATACTTTCTTACCTGTTGTTTGGTTGGATTAGCTATAACATCCAATCATTTTACTACTTTATAATCACTTTTTTATGTTTACTTAAGTAAATTTGAATTGTTTTCGCATTCTGGGTATCGATGCCATAATTTCTCAATAATAATTTACCTTAAAAAAAGTTTAATGAATAAATGTAAAAAAATGATAGACATTTCTTTGACATTTAGTTCAAATTATTTGAATTATCCACCCATTTATTTTAAAATAAAATTTATTTACAAAAATGACACTTATTTTTAAAAGTGCCTAATCATACTTTTAGAAAGATTGTGGTGCAAATAAAAAAGAATAACTACTATTGGGTGAGTATATAAATTCATCTTTTAAATTATAAATCTCAGTTAAATTAATTTTTTAATTTTAAGAGTTGATAAATATATTTTTGAAATTATAAAATATTAAATCTTTATATCCTTATATATTTTAATATGATACTGTAATTGAATATATAATTTATCTAATATTGCTCTTAAATTATTATTATTTTTTTGAAAACAAATTAATCAATAAAATTTTATTATCTAAGTAATTATAATAGAACATAAATTAATTATAAACAAATTAATATATAAACTATTTAAATTTTATCTAAAAAATGAATTTATATATTAATAATATTAACATGAAAAAATCAAATATACAATTATCGTCTTATATCATAATCTATAACAATAAAAAATTTAGATTTAAATAACACACCAGTTTGATGGATGAATTTATAATATATATATATATAATTGAAAAAGTCCCTGACAGTAGAAATGAAAAAAACGAGGCATTTATTTAGGATTAGGCAAGAGGTGCTGTCTGGGGCAGGCAGATGGCGACAAAACAACTAAGCAGGCAGCAAGCTAAAACCTTCCCCAGTTACTTCACACTTGTGGTCCCCACCACTTCAAATTCAGTAACAAAAAAGATTTTATTATCGTCGCCTGAGAGATTCGAACTCTCGCGGGGAAACCCCATGTACTTAGCAGGCACACGCCTTAACCACTCGGCCAAAGCGACTCTGTTGGAATACTAGCAATATGTTATTCTTTATAGCTTTATAATATATGAAAGTTAGGGAACGTGGGGAGAAGATTTTCTCTACATTCTCATTTTCTTTTATCTCTTTTATTAATTATTTTTAATGCTTGAGAGTTGAGTTTTTGAGGGATTTAATTAAAGGAAAAGATTTTGTAGAGCTAAATTTATATTTTAATATATATTTGAAAATTAAAAAAATTAAAAAAATTAAAAGAATAATATAATAAGTGATTATATAGTATTTCAATTACACTTATTTTCATAATTTAAAAAAAAAAAGAATTTAGTTATCTTTTCTCTTCTCATCCAAAATCCAATTTAAAACATAGCCGTAACTTTTTAGGTCTTTAAAATCACAATTAGATCTTTAAAAATAATGTCATAAAATCACAATTAGGTCTTTAAAAATAATTATAAAAAAAATGACAATTTGCTCTCTATAATAAGTAATAACAAAAATAATTTAAATAATTTATTTTTCAACTAGTTGCTCAATTTTTCAACGATTATTATGAATGAAGTGTACACTTTTCATATGATTAAGGAATAAAAACTACATGAAAACTATAATAACTCATCTCAAAATGAGCTTATTCGTGATCCTTCTATTTTGATGTAAATTCAATTCATTTATCTAAAATTATGTCAGGAACTGTTCATTGAACATGCCTTATACACTATGTGGTCACTACATATTCTCGTTGTCTCGTGGTCATAGTTTTATAAAATGAAAACTCAATAAAAAACATACATCAACTATACAATTGATTTCTCTTGTGATTAAAATTGAACATGTTCAATTGCTTATAATAACTTGTGATTAAAATTGATTTATTACTAACTTCATTAAGACCACCGATTCAGATTCATATTAGTTCGATAAATTGTTTATGACTAAAATCGTAGAAAATACAAACACTTGAAAGTTTCTTTGATCACATTTAACAATTATCGCACCATAATAAAACTAGAAAATAACACTTGAAAGTTTGTTTCTCGGACCGAGATGGATACAACCACCACAAGATTTAGTAAATTTGAAATATCTAATGGATTTAATATATTAATTTTTGTCTTGAGCATTTATAATTAAGTTAAGTTTGAGCAATATCTAAATCTCAATATCATTTTCAAGGTAACATATTGATGTAACATTTTGAAAAAAATTCATTCTTTAAAAATCAGTAAGTTAAGAAATTATAGTTAAAAATTTTTGCCTATCATATTTTAGTCTTCCTCAATAAATATTAAATATCTTAATCAATTAACTATTTATCATAGAGTATGATTGGTTAGTAATAAGCAATTGATTAAATGAAGTTAGTAATATCTCAATGAAGTTAGTAATAAATTGTCGAAAAATGCTTTTGAAAGGTGGAAGTCGGTGAAATTATGGCAAAATTAGAATCGTTTTGGGGATTTAGAGTTTTTGAAAAATAAACCGGATTATAACTATATTATTTTAATCAGATATTTAAAATAAATTTAGATCTAATTTTAAATTTCGATCTCATAACTGGATTTTTTGCAAAGCCCTACTCTCATGTGTCACACCACACACCAAACATGCATTGGTTTGAATCCAAAGCCTACAAACCAACAAAACCTCATTTTTGTTCCTTTTCATGATGGAACACCACATGGAATGAAGTACAAGTTATATTATTGTACCCTAAAAGCAAAAGAATGAAATGAAGCCACATAAAAACAGGCTTTTATATTTCTGAAATATAAGAAGCCAAGCCCTTGAAGATGTTACTGAGATAATCTTGTTTGTGACAACAATTGAGATGATATGAGATGCACAAATGAGTAAGATGACCAACGTGAATGTGTAAAATGGATTACATGTAGTGACTTGTGTTCTACTATTTGGTTGGTTGGTACATGGGAACTTGGGAAGGATGGTGATGATGGAAGAGAGTTTGCACCTAAGAAATGAGAATAAAAGAGAATGTATTTTTGTTTTTTAAACACAAAAGTTCACATCAAATACAGTATTTAGAACATATTTTATATAATTCGATTTTATATTAATAATTCTTTCTTCTTTTAGAATTCAAATATATTAAAATTAAGTGTATTTTATACGGTATCAAATTTAGAATGTGGAAATTTTGTATTTAAATGTTAAGATTTATAAAATTCTACTTTTTTTTAAAGATCTATTGATTAAAAACAATATTTCATATCTATAAATATATGATAAAATTCAAGTATTTAAAATACATATGTTTCTAGATTTAGAAAGTTGACGACGTTAAAGTTATTGATTGAAAGTTGTAATAAATCAAAACTATTATATCAATTTGAACCAAAACAAATACCACATCAAGATGAAAAAATAAAAAAGTATCACACCAAAATGAAAAACAAAAAAACAATGCATTGAAACGACATAATCAAAATAACAACAAATACAAAAGAAAAAAAATTAAATTTGTGTGAAAATCACTTATTTAAATAAATAAAAAACAACAATTTTTGAAGGTTGATTTAAAAAAAATCCTAAATCAACTCTCAAAATAGAGAAGAAAAAAAAAAAAAAAAAACTAGATGATTTTAGCCTTTTCTTGAAAAATTATTTTTTTCTCCTTTCTATAACCATTCTATATACTATATCTTATCCAGATTAAAAAGTCATTTTCATCAAATACTAACCATGAAATCCTTTCACTTTTTTCTTTTCGAAAATGCAAAAAATATATTTTATTGAAGTAAATCACAACTACACAATAATAAGACGTGCTCATAGTAGTTTCAATACATTAGTACACTCTTTATAACGTCGAAATCACACTTCTTTCTCCATCAAATATTTTAACTGTAAAAGATTCCAAAAACAAAATTCACAAAAATACTTTAACATTCACTTTGTCTCTAAAATTACAACAGACTAACAAAAACTACATTTTTAGCACTTGATGTTCTAAAGCAAAAAAGTGTCATTCTTTTTTGTTCTAGTTTCATGATATAACTCCAAAAATTTAGCTAAGACTTTAGATAAAAACAGGATTCAAATTTTGTTATGCTTGAGTTCATTCTTCCTCCAAATCACGTATTATTTGAAGATTGTCTATTTAGTTGTTCTTTAAATAGTTTTTATAAAATCTGAAAGCTTCTTCCTCACTTAGAAAGCATTGCCCAACAAAAGGTTCAAAACAAATTATAATAGTAACTACTTCCTTTAACATCCTTACTTAAATCAATAATTTCATATTCTGAATTATCACATGGTTGATTATTTAAATGATTGTTCAAATCAATCATATATGTAACATTCAACTTACGTAAATAAAATCATATTACTATTGGATTGTTAACAAAATAAAATCATGTTATTGGTCTTTGTCCATTTACAAAAAAATAATATTATTATTGAAATTGTAAAGAGGGGATGAGTGGTGAAATACTTATAAAAAACAAATGTACATTAAATTAAAAAATTATGAAAAGAAAAACGTGCCAAATGCTGTCAAAAAATAAAAACATGAATGCAATTGAAAGAAAAGTATTACTAACTTATTGTGGTATAGTGACCATACGAGAACAAATGGATGGATCTTGTTCACTTGCCATATCCATAAGTGTGATAGAAAAAAAAGACTTAGTTACAATGAGATTGTATTCAGAAAATGACTTTTTAATTTCCTTATTTCTTAGTTTTTTACAAGATACATTAAATAAAATGGTTAATACTAGAGACAAAAAAAATCATTTTTCAAAACAATATTAATTAATTAGACAATTTATATAAGAGAATGATATTTACTCTTGTCTAATATAATTAAAGATAAATAAGATCTTATAATTAAAAAGAATATTATATTGGTCTCTTTAGTGAACTAATTTAAATTGCACAAATGAGACTTATCTAACGTAACAAAACGAACGATGTATAAATAAAAAGTAAAAAATTTAAGTTATAATAATTCTATTTATCGAGAGATATACAACACTCTCATTATAAATGATGTAATTCAAATTCAAACACATGATTTGATATATAAATATATCCACAACTTTTTATTACTTAAATTGTATTTAGAAAACAAAAATAATATATAATTTTATTTAGTTAGTTATCGATACACATCAAATATACAATAGGATAAAACATCATGTTCATATATTTTCTCTTATCCTTCCGTCAAAACAATATCTTATCTTATCCTAACAATAAAGGGAACCTTACTATTAATTTGCTTTGATATTGAAGCAACCTAATAATAATAATAATAACAATAATAATAATAATAATAATAATAATAATAATAATAATAATAATAATAATAATAATAATAATAATAATAATATTGAAACACTCACCTGCCACGGTGATAATAGTATTGTGATTGTACATTTACTAACTGAATGCAAAGAAAGAGCACATTCGAGATTCCAACGGTTTCTCTCGTAAAGTACAAAGATTCTATTCTACCAACTTAAAAAATCTTCAAGGCCATTAATGGTAGCTTCAACAACAGTAGTAGTAGCTACAAACTCATCAAAGCCCCAAAAGTAGGTAAATATAAGAGTGGTTTATTCTCAAAACCTCCTATATTATTATTATTAACAATGAGAGAAGAAACTGCCAAATATTTTTTAAATAAATAAAAATATATATTTTTTATTTCAAAAAATTGATCAGTCACATATATTAAGAAAATTCTATTTTTAATGAATTATTCTTATTAAATATTGATATATTATCAATATTATAAATATATATAAAATATATTAAATTAAAAATAATATAAATTACATTAATTAAAATATACAATTAAAAAAAATTTAAATTAAAATATTCAATTAATTTAGAACAAGTTTTTTTGTCGATAGATCAATTATTTTGAGAAAAAAACAATATTAAATTAATAAACTTAATTTTTTTTAAATATTTAAAACCTTGCTATTGTTAGAAATGATGTAGAAACGGCAAAGACAATAGAAAAAAAACGACAACCAGAACTGTCGCATATTCGCATTTCGATAACAAACAAAACTCAAAAGCAAAAAAATAATATCGAAGACAGAAAAAAACAAAAAAAAAAACACACACAAAAAAAAAAACAATGAAGATAGATAGATGGTTATGCTTCTTCTACTTCTAATGTGTTGCTCTCTTCTTACTATCTGAAACTTGAATTTCCTATTTTACCCTTGCCGGAAACCCTGTTCTCTATGCGTAGCGAAGTGAGTATTCCGTGGATCCTGTGTTGGGGACCAGGATAAGAAATCAAGAGAGAAATGTTGGTGGTTGAAATTTTAGGGTTTCAGGGTTTGGTTTATTTGTTGTTGGTTTTGGGGTTTTTGGTAATTCGTCAAATTTGGAGAAATGCAGAAGCGAAAAAGGAAGAGATTATGAGGTTGGTGCAAGATACTGCTGCCATGGCTGAAATGGAAGCTGCTGCTTTAGCTTCAAATTCAAATTCAAATTCAGTTTCAGCTTCAATTTCAGCTTCGAATTTGATTCCTGTTTCGGTTTCTCAATGGTATCAATGTGCGGTTTGTTATTCTCCTACTACCATGCGTTGCTCTCGCTGCAAAGCTGTTAGATACTGGTTTGTTTTCTCAAAGTTTTTGAATTGAAAAATGTCTTCTTTTTGCTGCAATGCATGTGTTTTTGTTTCAATTGGTTAAATGGGTGTGGTACCATTAAGTTAGGAACATAGAAATTTTGGAACTTTTTAAGGGGTACAAAATTAGGGCTGTTAAGCTTGTGAAAACATTTTTTATTTTCATTTTTTTAAAGATGTGTTAATTTTAACTTAATAATAAGAAGATGTGAGATTCGTGAAGTAAGCTATTGTGATGGAGAGACAATGAAATGTTAGTCAAGGAAGATGCATTTTTGGAAATAATTCTTTTGACATTTTTATTGCTTTTGAAAATGCAGACAATTGTTCGCTTCAAGAATCTTATATATATTTATTAGGAAGAAAAATTAACAAAAATTTTAGACAATGAAAATCTAAAATGTTTTCGCAAAGTAAACTGACCCTTGGTGTTTGTTGTTTGCGTGTTTGTTGTTGAAATTTATCTGATTATTTTTTAGCTTTTTTATTTATTATAGTGTGTAGTTTTAGTAATGATTTGAGATTGCTGCATTCCTGAACATATCTAGTTTTTTTTTCTGCCCATGTCTTTTTCTCTCTTCAGTTACATGTCTCCAGACATCTCTAGTTGTTATTCATTTACACAAGCATGCTTTCTTGTAGTTCGGGTAAGTGTCAAATTAGTCACTGGAGGCAAGGTCACAAGGACGAATGTTGTCATTCGAATACCACCAACAGGGAGGTCAAAGATGAAAATATTACCTGTAGGGAATCGGTATCAGAAACAAAGTTTGATCACGTTCATGGTAATGGTTTCAATTAGAAATCTCGTTATGTTGTTTCAAAAGTCATATATTATATATGGTATATAATTTAGTTAAGTTCTCTGCAGAATTCAAAGAAAAACATGTTGGTGATGGATCTTACAGTGACTCATATTCCAGCCTTAATCCTTCTATTGCTGCAAGAAAATCGTATGACGAAGACTGTCATGACACATCTGTGAAACCTGTATGTGATAATACTGCTGATGATACACGTGTAGCTTCCAATGATTGCGATGGGAGCATGTTGTCGCCCTCACTTCCCTTGAAAACTAAAAATCTTGTTAATATTGAAGTTAAGAATTCTAGTTCAAGTAGAAGAAGCAAGAAAAAGTCTAGTAACACTACTGATGAGACCGGATTTAAATCAAAAGTTCCAAAAGTCAAATCTGACGCATCTCATGATGTGGCATCAAATTTGGGTGGCCATGAACATGGAAGGAAAGTTGCATCAGTTGAAAAACCAATTACAGATACCTCTAATGGCAGGACTGTACCTTCCTTGAGCAGTTCAAGTGTAGATATTGTAGCTGATGATGTGGAAGAGTCGCTTTTGTCCAGGTACAAAGAAGCACGACGATCATCATCTAGTTCTCGTGATCAACTATCCTCAACTACTAAAGAGGATTTGATTTCACTTTCCAAGTCTACAAAAACTGACAATTATCATACCTTGCCCTCAAAAGTTAGTGTCGTTCCAAATCTTCCACAAAATGTTCGTAATGGTTTGAAAACATCAATGCAGAAAGTTGTCCAGCAGTTTAGAAGCTCAAAAGAGTCAAAATCCAATCTAATATCTAGTGAAAATGAGGTTGTTAATATATTATACATATTTCTTTATAAATTAACTATTATTACTTTCATTGTTGATTTACCATTTGTATGTTTTGGCAGTTGGGCTTTCCTTATGAACTCTTCGTGGAACTTTATTGCTATGACAAGGTGAAACTAATTCCCTTTGGCCTTACAAACTGTGGGAACAGGTACTTTAGAACTCTTGTTGCTTTAAATTGGTATAATTTGTTTTATGTGAGAGGGATGAGAGATTAGGAAAGGGACAATGAGGAGTCTGGTACTTTTTTTAAAAGCTTTATGGTTCATTGTTTTCTTAAAATTATAAGATTAGAGTATAATACTCGTGGTGGACGAAATATTTGTGAACCAGAGTATGCCTTGAGGAAACTTTTGAATTTAAAGGAACATTCTAGTTGTTGGCTGGTTGAACTTTCTTACTGGTATTCAATACTCGTTTCGATTTCGTGTTTTGTGACGTTCAAGAGAGATACATCAAGTGCTTGTCTGCGTAGCAATTATTTTTGTTTCTTTGATTCATAACTACACACCCTCTTGCTAATGAGATGCCTCTACCGCAGCTGTTACGCTAATGCAGTTCTCCAGTGCTTGGCGTATACTCGACCTCTAACATCATATCTTTTGCAAGGGTTCCATTCGAGACGATGCAAGTTCCTCTTAATATTGTCTTCATGATTTAACTTGTTCAATTGTTTGGACCTTAAATAATTGAATCTTCACAATGTTCTCACTAGGTCAGAAGAAGGGATGGTGTTTTATCTGTGAGTTTGAATATCTATTTCAGAAGGCAAAAGAAGGGAATTCTCCACTTTCTCCAATTGGGATATTATCTAAGATACACAAGATTGGAAGTCATCTTGGACATGGGAGAGAGGAAGATGCGCATGAATTTTTGAGGTGAGCCAAATAATTGTCGATGCCGATTCTTTGTCAATCCTATTGCTTCCTAAGCTGCCACCTCAAAATAAAAAATTATGCATTGTGTATATAAGAAATTGGTTTACCGACAGGGGTGCAGTTGATACAATGCAATCGATTTGCCTCAAGGAAGCCGGTGTTTCGAGTCCTTTGACCGAAGAAACAACTCTCATAGGGTACACTTTTGGAGGTTATCTACGATCAAAGGTAGTTTTCAATCTAACAATCTATTTTATGGTGCTTTGTGCTTTCAAATTTTACTGAGCAGGAAAGGGATGGATAATAGCTTTCATACATATTGAAAGTATTTTGCTGCAAAATACAGATAAAGTGCTTAAGGTGCCTGGGGAAATCTGAGAGGTATGAGAGAATGATGGATCTTACTGTTGAGATTGATGGGGATATTGAAACTTTGGAGGAGGCTCTTGGACAATTTACAGCGCCAGAAATCTTGGATAAAGATAATAAATATAATTGTGGCAGGTTTGTAACTTTTCACTACATGTCACATTTGTTTAAGTCTTTCCTATCATTTTTTAAGTTGTAATGTTCCTATGCTTGGTTTTCTTTAATAATACATTGCTGCTATTGTAGTCATGTTATGCAGTAATTAAATTTATTTCCTTTTTTCAAATGGTATATGGAAATTATATTTATAGGTAGATTTTAAACTATTATTCAAGACAAGGTAGGATTTAAAGTACATTTTTTAAAGAGAACCCATTGTAGTCAGAAGAATGAGAAATAATGCTAGTGCTATGAGACAAATGAGAAGTTTGCACAAAATACTTTGTGGAGTTTGGGAAAGAATTCTGTGGGGCCTTGTGATGAGGAACATCTTTGACTTCTTTCAGATTAGGAACATCTTTTGACTTCCTTCACAATTAATTGCTTTTGGTTCATCTAATGCAATTACATTTAACTAGAGCTTGAAGTACAAGCATAAAGGCAATTCTGTCCCACGGGTTTTATGACTTTAATATGCACATTGAAGTAGTGCTACAAATGTTTAGAGGGGAAACAAATGGTTCTTATTACTCCCTATGGTCCTATTTATATGAAGCAAAATACTAAATCACAAAGGCTAAGGAAGCATGTTCTAAGTAGTTAATGCTAACTTTTTCCCCAAAAATACCACTAACACTCGTTAAATGAAATCCACCTGCATAGGGAAGATGGGCTTCTATAAAACTAAAAAAAATAAGAGTATAAAGGAATTTTAATAATTTATACACTTAAAAAGTGTATATGATTATATTTAAGACAAAAAAATTAACCTAATTGTATTAAAAAAAAAAAACCTAATTGTCTCTTATAAATAGGGCTAGAGAGAGTATTTATGAGCTAGTGATTTAAATTCCTAGATTTTTATGTTTAACTTTTCTTTCCTATGGGACACACTGTCTTTATTGAAAAAAAATTCCTTGCTATCTAGATGTAAATCGTATGAGAAAGCCAAGAAGAAGTTGACAGTATTGGAGGCACCGAATATTCTTACAATTGTACTAAAACGATTTCAGGTGCATGTCCAT
Organism: Cicer arietinum; assembly: GCF_000331145.2. Taxonomy (NCBI): domain Eukaryota; kingdom Viridiplantae; phylum Streptophyta; class Magnoliopsida; order Fabales; family Fabaceae; genus Cicer; species Cicer arietinum. The sequence goes on along the minus strand of NC_021167.2, from coordinate 9,700,384 downwards.
TATTAATTTTGGTGTTTTTCTTGTCTATGTACTTTGTTCGATGATTTGTAATTTTGCTTTTTTATGAGGTATTCTCATGCATGTTCTGTTGTTAATTTTGGCAGTCCGGTAACTTTGAGAAGTTGAATAAGTCAGTTCAGTTCCCTGAAGTCTTGAATATGGCTCCTTATATGAGCGGAACAAAAGATAAATCTCCATTGTACAGTCTTTATGCAGTAGTTGTCCATTTGGATATCATGAATGCTGCATTTTCGGGCCATTATATCTGTTATGTGAAGAACAATCGAGGAGAATGGTTCCGGACTGATGACAGCAAGGTTAAAACTTTTTCCAACATATTTTTCTTGTGTCTGAAGTCCTCCCCCAAAAATGAATTATATAATTCATGCTGTTGTCGACGCCTTCTATTGTTCTACTTATAAACAAGGAAAAGTATAAAATTTGGAGTATCTAGTATATTTACAAGGTTGTGAGGGTTTGATCAATTCCTACTTTCTAGGCTTAAGACGCTATGGCATAGTAGAGATGCTTTGAAAGCTACTTGTGCCTTTTGCTTTTCAAAATTAAAGGCACATCCAAGCCTTAAAAATTACAAAAAACTATTTTAAGTTTAATTCTTGCATTGTGTCATTAATGTTTTAATACACCTTTTGTAAAACCCTGACAATGTTGAAAATACATATTTCATTATGTAAATTGAAGATGGCATTATGTACTTTCTCTTCAGGTAGAACCTGTTGAATTGTCAAGAGTCTTATCAGAAAGGGCATACATGCTTCTTTATTCAAGGTAAGAATGCTGCAGAGGTTGATGTACACACTTATTGGTCGGATATATGTCTATTAATTTTATGATGTCTCAGCTGCAATAATACCATTGCTTAATGCTGATTTGAATAATCTCAGGCATTCTCCAAAGTCCTTGGGTTCAGTAAGTAGCAGTGCAGGCTTTTCAACTGGAAAGTTCAAGAGGAGGAAC
>NC_021167.2:9691102-9699116 GCF_000331145.2 Cicer arietinum | reverse complement strand
GCTGTTTCTAAGACGCGATCAAATTCCATGGTTACAAGTGCTGGTTCTCTCTCACTACAGCCGAAGCAAGGCAAGCATTCTCAATGGAATGCTCTCGATAATTCCGATAGCAATGAATTTGTATATCGAGAAGAGTGGAGATTTCATGATGGGAGAAGAAATACTATGGTGGATTCTTCTAGCGAAAGTTCACTCTTTAGCTCTTCTGATGCAAGTTCTTGTAGTACTGCAAGTACCAAGGACTCGGCTAGTACTGCTGATTTTTCAGATTACATATTTGGTGAGGCGGGATCCAATTGGTATGGACACTATGGTATTTCATCTAACTCGGCAGCATTGTCTTCCTATGATAACTTGCATACAAATTTATCAATGGACAGTAATGCTAATAGGAGGCTCCAACATAACTCGGAAGATAAAGCAATTGCTAACAAAAACAAAATTCATAGTAGTAGATGGGGAATTGATCTTAAAAGATATGTCACTGCTAAAAATCATGACAAAAATTCCGTTGTAAATGTGAGAAGAACAAGTACAGATTCATCAGCTCAAACATTTTATTGAGTTTGAGTAGAGATAGAATCAATCATCTGGGATATTTTTGGTATAGTGAAAATTAACATTTCGCTAATATTAGTAGAATGAGGATTCTTGTGTTGAGGTTCATCCTTTGTTCAAGAATTCTCGTGTACAAGTAAGAATAACGAATTGAGATGTAGCAGCTCAAACGTTTTGTTCAGTTTGAGTTAAGACAACAATCATCTCCAATAATTTTTGGTACAGTGAATATCATTAAGTGCTTCACTACTTATTTGATTTTCATTCTATGTAAGATTGAATTTGTTAATTTATAAAGTAATTACTAATAAAATAAAATGAGTGATAATTCCTTATGTATAATCAAGTTTGCTAGGTAATCACTATAATAAATTACAATCTGCCATGGGAGCCCTTCACGGGTGTATGTTATGTGGATTTTCAAGTCATATACTTTTACAATTTAAAGATGTTTTTTTTTCCTTTCTTGCTTTCTAAAACTGGAGCTCTGCTTACGGTCTTCAATCTTGTTTCACACAGACAACTTACATATTAATCAGTCATGTAATTTCATATTTCATATCAGGAATTGAACATGATATTCATATATAAAGTAAAAGCTGAATGTTTCTTCCAAAAGGAAACATAAGCAATAAGTGTAACAAAGCTGCTGGAAACCTTTGGGTAGAGCTTCAGTTGTACAAATCCCTTAAATTCATTATTATGTATTAGTCAAACCTAGAAAGAAAAAAGAAACATGTAATTAGCTTTACAGTAATGGTTCCTAAGTCAGCACTTAATCCTAGAACACAGTGTTCATATTTGGATTAATAGTGAGCTTGTCAGAATTACGATGGTGGTCTCCTATTACTGAGGAAATCGCCGCATCTTAAAGCTTGGCTTATGCATTACAACTTTCAATGTACTCTTGAGCATCCCCATACTTTCATTTTCAATACCTTGCACCCACAACACAGTTTTGGTTCTTCCACCCACTGTCACCATCTCAGTCTTCACAACTTTGGCTTTCATTGACCCTATTGCTCTTGCTATAGATGACATTAATCCTGGCCTATCCTCACAACTCAATGTAGCCTTCACTAAACCCTCTTCATCATTACACTTTTCCAAATTCAATCTGTCTCCCCCACTAGGAAACTTGACTTCCTTTAAGGTACCGCGATTTTGTTCTTCCAGATTTGATGCTTTTTTCTTCAGCTCCTTCACTTGCTTGATAGTCTCCACTAGTATTGATGCTTTGTCCTTCTGTTAATCAATAACAAATTCTTAATTTAGTTATTACAGCCACATCAATCATATTTAACCGCTCGTTTTTACAATAATGATGATCACAACATCCACAACACTTTAAAACCTTGAAATAGACACAAAAATATCAGAAACTTTGTTTTTGCGAAATTGGTTTCATTTTGAAGGAGTCATACTAACTTTGATCAAGTTGGGGAGGATACTGCGGAGGGTCTCATATTGACCGTTGATTCGCATTCTACGTCTCTTTTCTGCTTCACTATGTTTCTTAGCTGCCAGTAATTTGTTCTCTACCTTTGATTTTTGCTTTGTGAAACTGCTTTTGTAAGTTTGTGAGATGAATGGTCGCGGAAAGTTGCTTCGGATCATTTGTGCTTCAGAGTTATAGTAATTTCGAACATGTTGCATACCCTGATCTAACTATGTTAGTAAAACACAAGAAAGGAAACAAGTTTGCATTTACCATGAAACAAAGAAACTTGAAATAATTACCTGTCGAAGTAGAACCATTTTGCTTCCTATAGAAACCTTTGTGCTAAAAGAGGCAAGTGAGATGCAAATACGGGCAAAGCAAGGAAGATTTGAGATGTTTGGCAACTATTCCATTACTTTATAAAAAGGATTAATAAATCATGGATTTTATGATGAAGAATTTTGAAATTAATTTTGAGATCATGCCTATATTTAATGTTGATAATGATATAATTATCTTCTGATATTGCTATGTTTAGTTGGCAAAATTTCGTAATCTTATTGATTTACAAAAATATTTTTTGGATGTGTAATTACATCCTTTATTTATCTTCATTAAGGAATACATTTTTTGGTTGTGTAATTACATCCTTTATTTATCTTCATTAAGGAATCCGAATATATATAAAGTAAACAAATAGCTGCACCAAAGACAAATAAAATATCTCTTGCCTTCGCAGTAGTAATGGTTTTTTTTAGATTATAGAACAATATAACAAGAATTAATTAGCTAGTTTAAGGCTTTTTTTGGAGGGTATTTGATTTCTCTTTCTAACAAGTAACAACAGTTATTAATTTTTACAAATTTTAAAAGAGAAAAACTTATTTTGATCAATAACCAAATTTGTGGTCAATAATGCTCCCACAAAAGTGAAGAAAACTCAATTCGGCTTCTTTAGTCTTAATTATATTAACGAGAGAAAGAAGATCTCTAGTCTTGCTTCCAGAAAAAATATCACACATAAAAATCAATTCACTCAGAGCATGAACATGTTAACTAAGACACCATATCGAAATGCGGCAGCTATGAAATTCTTGCGTCCTAGTGTCCTGAACATGTCATATGAAATTCTTGCTATGAAGTTGTAGCTTTTTACTGAAACTACAAGTTGTAGCTTTAACATCAATGAGCAGTGGCGTTATTTCCACTGGGAAAATCAAATATGTAATAACAATTGAAACACATAATCCAGAAGGAGACCAAATATATTCTTTTCAATTTCAGAAGGTCAAGGAAAAGGGGCATTACAAAAATGGTGAGATATAAACAATGCAATGCCTCTCTACTAAAATAAAGATGCAAGTAATCAACAACTAAACTATCAAGTTCCAATTCTCAGTCATTTTTCTGCTCCCAAAATCAATAATAATCTATGCAAAACACTACACACTTGCCTGCCTATTTCATTTGTTGCTAGCACTACCCAAAGAAAAAAAAACAAAGAACAAAAAAAAAAATTACCCTTCAATATTCTATCATTCATTAAACCGTACCCCAACAAAGACATCACCTTCTCCATCAGTGAACTCCAATTCACAATCCTTAGCATCCAAACCCAAATCACCATCAAGATCAACACGTCTTGTCATTCTATTCACCATACTCTTCCTTGCCACTGTCTTCACCCTCATTTTCCTTTTCTGATTTCCTTGAATTTTCACGGTTTGATTCCCTTGAATCACTTTCTCAAACCCATCATTTCTCACACACCCATTACCCACATTCCCGCAAGCTTTCTCCAAATCATCATCATCATCATCAGAAACATAAACATACTCAGTTGAATTTTCACCCATCAAGCTCCCATTACCACTTTCCTTCACCTCATAAAACTTCAAAGGAACTCTAGCGCGACACTTATAATACTGCCGCCGCTCCTCCCCTTCCACCACAGAAGCACCCACTTTCACCGGCGGCTTAATAGCCACGCCGTGAAAGGATTTAAGACAACTCTGACACATCAACGAGCAACCCACGTATTTCTTCTCGTACATGTAAAGGTTCCAACAGTACGGACACGCTGTCCAAAACGTGGCAGTTGGGTCGGAGACACCGCGGCGTTCGAAGTCGTGGTCGTAAAGGTCGCGCCTTTTGGGGTCAGAAAGCACGTGCCAGGCTTCACGGACACGTGCTAGGGCTTCATCTTGAAAGGGGAATTTTTCGATGCTTGTGGGGTCTAAGAGGATTGCGAACTTGGCGTAATGCTGACGGGCTAGGTCACGGTTGATGGGGCTGGTGCGGCGGAGACGGAGGACGGAGTAGAGGTCGGGGGCGGCGAGGACGTCAACGATGGTGAGGATTCGGCCGATGGAATCGGAGAGTGGTAAGCGGCGGGCGAAGTCGCTGCAGGCGGTGAAGTTGCGGTTGGAGAGGAGAGAGATGCATGTAGAGATCGGGTTTTCGGGTTCAGAGTTGGATCCTGCGAAAGGATCCATTTGAATTTGGTTTTGGTGTAATGTGTGAGGGTGAAGAAGGGTTAAAGAGAATCAAGGGATTTGGAATGAGAAAATATTGAGAGTGCGAGTAAGGGTGATTTGGTCATTTTAACGATTTGTTTCGAATTTGATTTGATTTGACTGTTTCCGTTTTTCTTTTTCTCGCGTTATTAATAATGATTATCATTAATTAATTAATCACATGGAAGGTTGTATGCGTATGCCTGGTCAATGCCAGTCACATAGTTCCTTTCTTAAAAAAAAAAACAAAATCCCTTCTTTTAGATTTTTTATCAGCATTCCTCAGTAATCCAAGTCTTGCATACTTCCCTTGTTAATGGGACCATATTACACACTTGCTCACCCTAAAAGACAATATTTAAGTAATGTGTTTGAAAGTGTCACCGTAGTATTATGTGCTGAATGAGTAGTAATGGTGGTTCTACACACATTTTAATTAGTTTTCAAACACCTTTAAACACATTTTAACTCTCCAAATTTGAATTCAAATTCTTTCGAATCATTTGTTTTAAAATAAGATTTATTAATCACTTGAGTCTAATAACTAAGTTAATTATAGAAAATGTGTTAGTATGCCTCGTTTAATTTCTTTATGTAATAATATAATTTTCTTGTTTTAAAAAATTGCAAAATGGTGTAATACACATTCTTTTTCTTGGCTAGTGCTAGTAAAACCCAAACACTCATTATTTTGTCTTCTAAAAAAGTTGTTTAACAATCGAAGAATCTCAATAAAAATTGCAAAATGGTGAAATACACATTCTTTTGCAAGAATTAGAGTGACAAGAAAGTAGTGTTCAACTTCTCCCTCTAACAAAAATTAACAATTAATTATTAATATCAGTTATTTCAAAAAATAATAAAAATATGATTTTTTTTTCTCTAAAAGAATTTTACAAAGTCTAAAGTCTTAAGATAGTTGGAATCCTATTTTTTTCTCCTTCTTTCTTGTAACTTCTTTTTACGTTATTTAAGTTGATTCGACAATACCAACTAATTGCCAAATCACTAAAATGATGAGTCAAAGATCAATTAGTGCAAAATTACTAAAATAGATTATGCTACAATAACATTTGAGTTTAATTTACCATGTATTGATTGTCAGCACATCACAACTATTTATATTTGTGATTTTTGAAATAGTTATAATAAAAATTGAAATTTTTTAATTATTCAACAATTATGATTGATTGATAATATAAAAATTAATAATATAAAAACTATCGGTATATATAAATTAATTTTTTTTTGGCTATTTTGCACAAAGCCTTAACGTTGGAGACCAAATATTAAAGAACATGACTTTGCATACTGTGTTTTGGTTCTTGTGATACGCATCTAATCTAGCTGCAGTCCTTGCAAAAATATTTTTCTATTTAACCTATGTCATTTAAAATTCTCCAATTTTTAGTCATTAGAGAAAGTTGGCTTTGCCGAAATATTAATCTGTCCCTTTGATACGACAAAAGAGTGCACACAAAAAAGACAAAACAAATTTGATTCTTATTATTTTGTTTTTTTAAATTTTTATAAACAATTTTAAATTAATTTAATATCTATTTATGTTTTAATTTAATTATTTTATCAATATATGATGACTTAGATAAATATAGATACCACGTCACTAAAATTTGTATCTCTAACTATCATATCATCAATTTTTTTATATATAAATACTACTAAGGACTAAAAGTAAACGAATAACAAATTATAGAGATAAAATTAAAAAAACATTGTTGAGATTAAAACATGTTAGATTTGTATTGCAAAGATAAAAAACACTATTAAACAGTGCTCAAAGAACGAAGAATAAAATTGGGTCATTAATTTGAGAATCTATTCTTCCGCTCCTTGTTCTCAAAATTCTACAAACTTAATTTTCTTTTCCCGAAATTTGCCCTTGTTCGGACAGGATTTTATGCAATGATTAAGGCTTATAAGATATATAAATGCAAAGATAAAGCATGTCAACTGATTTGATTATTGTATATAGAAATTTAGTATTGTCACAAATGAATGCAAATACATTTGTGTTTAAGTCTTGATAAAATACATATAATGTTAAGTTGAATATTATGTCTTACATTTAAACGCATAACCTTATTATTAGTATGAGTTTTTTGTAATATTTATATCACAAACAAAAAAAGTTACCAATTAAGTGCTAATAAAAAAAATGTCACTCCAGGTACTAGGGCTGTTCATGGTTGGTTTTTTTAAAAAACTAAACCATATCTATTTTAAGAATTTTGTACCAGGCACCCCCCCAATTTTACCTGCCACCCCCCAGTCATGATTAAAAGACTATTTTACTCTTCATCTCATCTATAAAAACCCAAAAATAAATTTACCCACATTTTTCACCAAGTCATTCGAAAATTTCAAATATTCAATTTTGATTCAACCCATCCCTCGAAGATCTGAAAGATTCGAAACGCAAAAGTAAGTTCATTTTCGAAACTTTGCATTTTTTTGAAACTTTCGAAATGCATCCCTCGAATATTTTGAAATCTTCGAAACAAGAAACTTTCGAAAGTTTCTTGAATGTAGAAAGATTCGAAATGCAAGGGCAGTGAAACTTTCGAAAGGCCTGACAAATTTTCGAAGTTGAGGGAAAGTTTCGAAATGCATTTCGAAAGTTTGGATTCCTTCAAAGTTTCGAAACATATTTTTATATATTATTTATAATTTTTTTGAAACTAAATGGAAAACATTATTTATATATTGTTTATATATTATCTTGGGAAACATTATTTATATATTGTTACATTGATTTTTTATTGTTTATAATTTTTTTAAATATTTATATATTTATATGTTGCAGTGCCTAGGATGAGAGGTGCCTTCGGCCAAATTATTCTCAACATTATAGGTGGTGATAGAGGTGGTGATGGTGCAGAGAGAATTCCACCAACAACATCAAATAGACGACGAAACGAAGCAAATCGTCAAATTAGGCATCGTCGTCGAAGACAAGACATCCATGATGATGTCCCTGAGCCTCAGATGGAGGAGGATGTCCGTGAGCCTCAGATGGAGGAGGATGTCCCTGAGCCTCAGTTGGAGGAGGATGTCCCTGAGCCTCAGATGGAACATGCTGATGATGCTGGATTCCCCGGAGGACCGATGTTGAGACATGTGTTGACACAGTATGAGCACCACGTGGCTCAGAGGCTTTGGGAAGGAGAGGTATATTTCAATTTGAGGCATTTTAAGTCTAGTTAATTCAAGCGTTTATTGAAATATATTTATTCAATTATATATTTAATTGTTTATTTAAATTTATATATTTAATTATTAAATTAAGTTTATTTAATTAATTGTTTAGTTAAATTTATATATAATTAATTGTTTAGTTAAAATTATTTATAATTAATTGTTTAGTTAAATTTATATATAATTAATTGTTTAGTTAAATTTATATATAATTATTTGTTTAGTTAAATTTATTTAAATATATTTATTCAAATATTTGTTTAAGTTGATTTAATTATTTGTT
>NC_021167.2:9669984-9691004 GCF_000331145.2 Cicer arietinum | reverse complement strand
GGGTGCCTCGTACAAAACCCCTATTTTAAAACCAATATATGGATTTAGATTTATAACCTTATCCATTATTTGGTTTAAAACCGGTTATAAAACCAAAAAATTGGTTATGGTTAAATAATCGGTTTTGAAAATTTTAATTTTAAAATCGATTTTTTTTTTAAAATCGGTTAAAATTTGATTATTTTTTAAAATCGGTTAAAATTTGATTATTTTTTTAAAAAATATTTATTCATAGTTTAAAAATCGGTTATTTAAAAAAATCGATTCTTTCGATAAACTTTTTAAAAAAATTTCACCAAATTTTTTGAGAAAAAATTCGATTTAAAATTTTTTTGAGAAAAAAAAAGTTTTTTTTCGATATTTTTTCGAAAAAAAAATTTCAATTTTTTTTCAAGAAATAAAATCTCAAAATTAACAAAATATTGATAGTGGATAAAATCCAAATATAAAACGCAAGTGGTTATCCAACCGGTTTATAAATAAACCGGATTTTAACCGGATATTTAAAATAGATATGGATTCGGTTTTGAATTTGGGCCTCATAACCGAATTTTTTGCACAACCCTACCAGGTACCCCACTATTGCCCAGAGGCCCATCGTTTTACCAAGTTTACCCCTTACCGGATTCTATCATTCTAGCTTCCGCCTTGGTACATAAATATGTTAGTCTTCTCACCAAACATTTCTTCTTCAACATTCAACCTGAAATCATTCACCTACTTTCACATTTTTGAAGTTCAAAAACACATTCTTCTATCCATTGACATCATCGACTCTATTTTTCTTCATTGCAAAGGTAATGTAGCTCTAAAACACTCTTCATTATCATTTTGGTTGTTAAACTTTTTTATGCTTTGTACTGATTGGTGCCAGATTCTTGGATAGGTAGTATTTTAAAAACTTCATACTACCGGGTTCACGCATCCGGTAATGTGTTTTTCAAGAACGTAACATTACCAGATTCACTTACCAGGTAGGTTAATGGAGTCTAGAATAAGTTATTTTCTGCATAATTGAATTTTAATTTGTGTTAAATGTTTGTAGTTTGTTAAACTTTTTTATGCTTTGTACTGATTGGTGCCAGATTCTTGGATAGGTAGTATTTTAAAAAGTTCATACTATCGGATTCACGCATCCGGTAATGTGTTTTTCAAGAACGTAACATTACTAGATTCACTTACCAGGTAAGTGTTAATGGAGTCTAGAATAAGTTATTTTCTACATAATTGAATTTTAATTTGTGTTAAATGTTTGTAGTTAGTTTATGGTTGAGCCTATATCAGAATCCAAAACATTCGAGGACATCCAATTTGAAACCTGAGTCATTAGCTGAACCAAAAAATGAGCCTACAGCTAAAGAAATACTGGAGTTTGTACTTGACTTGCAATCGAAGGAAGAAACTGGTTTGAAGCTGAATATTAAAGAGCCATTGGTTATTAACATTGATGTTGGGATAAACTTAATACTGATGATAAATATAGTTGTCGAGATGATTTGATTGCTTGGGTTCGTTGCCAGACAATTAAGTTAGGATTTTCAGGGGTAATTACAAAATCAAATCATGAGTTTGATAGAAGAAAACAATTTTTTGTATTGGATTTGCGAAATGAGTGTTGTGTATAAAGGAACCAATAAGAAGTTGAAACACGAAGACTATTGATCTACAAAATGTGAATGTCAATTCAAATTGCATGGTTATTTTCTGACAACCAAATAATGAAATCTTAGTGTTGTGTGTCACGATTACACAATCATGATGAGATGGATAAAAAATTTAGAAAGTCATCTCATTGTCAATCGTTTAAATGAGAAAAAGAATGAACTTGTTCGTGAGATGACAAGGAATATGATCCCACCAAAAAATATTCTAATGACTTTGAAAAACAAAATACTTGAAAGTGTAACTACAATGAAACAAATTTATAATGTGCGTCAAAGATACAAGAAAACTATAATGAGTCTGAGATCAGAAATGCAACATTTGTTGAAATGCTTGGATGATCACAAATATGTATACAAATATAGAATGATTGACTAGTATGAAACTAAAATTCAGGATATCTTTTGGGCTTATCTTGAATTAGTCAAGTTGTTTAACACTTTTCCGATTGTGTTGCTCATGGATTCAACTTATAAAACAAATCAATATGAAATGTCGTTGTTTGAGATCGTTGGTGTGACTTCAACAGAGGTAACATATTCAGTTGGGTTTGCATTTCCCATATTTGAAAAGGAGGATAACTTCCATTGACTTCTAGAGATGTGTCGTAATTTGTTGAAGTCTAAAGACAAGATTTTCAAGGTAATTGTGACTGACAGAGATATTGTATTAATGAATATTGTTGCAACAATTTTTCCAACTACTACTATTTTATTGTGTCGTTATCATATTTCAAAAATGTTAAGAGCTAGATCTAAGTTAGATGTGAAGGTAGAAGTCGCGGAACATGTAGATGCGAATGGAAAATAAGTCAAACCGAAAATATTATGGGGGCTTGGGACTTCGTAATGGAATCTCCTTGACATGATGCATATGTTGGCGTCAATGCGAGTTCAAAAAACATGAAAAATTTCCAAAATTCCTCAAATATGTCAAAAGCACCATATTAGATGTGGCAAAAGAGAAAGTTGTAAGAGCATTGATAGACCATGTGTTGCACTTTGGCATCACAACCATAAAAAGAGTTGAACTTACTCACGGTAGGTTTAAAATATATTTGTTGGATAGTAAAGGTGATTTGGTGAAGGGTTGGAAAGCGATGAACAATATGTTGCAAACAAAATTCACTTATATACAAACCTCGTTTGTAAGGAGTTTAAGTGTGTTAGAACAAGTTTTGTATTTGAATTAGGTGTTTACAATTTCAAGAGTTGAATTAAGTTTTATTCATTGCAAAGAAGCACGAGCAAAAGAATGCAATATGGACAAAAGAAAATGTAGTTGTGTAATTAGAAAAACTTACGATTTTCCATGTGTTTGTATCATTGCTTAGAAAGTAATGCATGACGCATTTATTCAATTTGATGAGGTACACACTCATTGAAAGATGAATTGCTTTGATGATAATGTTATCATAAAAGAAGAAGGAGTTTCAGATGTTTCTATTTTAACAGAGTTGAAAGCGATTCACGTATGTTTTAATTAATTAAATTAAATCATTGTTAATTTAGTGAATTTATGTGGTAGTATTTAAAATTTGGGCACACGTTTGTATTTCAAGAACGATTTGACAAAATGGATTACGGTATGAAACTACTTATCGAGGACCAAATTTGTGAAATAGTTTTCCTAAAAACGACGTCGTTAAATCCACCTAGTGATAAGGTGAAAACCAAGAGTGCGCCAAAAAAGGTTAGACATACACCAACAGATGAGTCAACTAAATGTTTGTCGTCTTTATGGAGCATGTTGATTCACTACATCCGAACAATCTAGTTTCTAAATTGAAGTTATCATGTCCAAGAAAGATGAGGGCACATATTGGAAATCTCTCACCTAATCAATTCCCTAAACCAAAAATTTTGTTTATTGATCATATGTCTCTTTTTATGCATTCATAGATTAACAAAATTGTTGCTGGTGATGGGAATTGTGGATTTCAGATTGTCGTTGCACAACTTGGTAAGAGTGAGGAGAATCATGCAATTTTCTGACATGATCTCATTAGAAAGATAAATAAGCATAAGTCAGATTATGTCAAATTGTATTCGTTAGAGAAACGATTAAATGTTATCAAAGATGTTATGTATCCTGAAAAGTTTTATAAAACACCTAAAAAAAAAGTGGATGTCGTTTCTAAAAATGGGACATCATGTTGCAACTCAATACAATAGTTGTAATTGAATTGACGAGATTTCAAGATGGAGTTTCTGAAATTTTTCTTCCATTACGAGGTCATCCACCTCCATATCCAACTTAGTGTATTTTATGCTTTAGATGAGTAAATTAAAATCATTTTGTTTATGTATACTTGAAGGACAGTTGTCAAATACCTCGGACATCTATAGAATGGAGAATGCACCACAAACTAGAATCAAAATCATGGAAAAAAATCCAATTTGTGGAAAGGATGTATTTGTGTGATGAACTCATGAGAATTGAAAAATGTGTTCAACTACCGAAAAAATCAAACGTTGATGACCCTATTAAAGTGACATACGAAGATGATGTCGCTGACCTTAGAATAGATTAGTTAATATGTATAAGACTATTAAACCACATTAGGATGTTATTAAATGTATACGACAATTATGAGTATAATGAAATGTATGACGTATTTTTTTATGTTTAAACCAAATTTTACATATATATTATTGATTTAAATATGTCTTTGATCCTGTAAATATATCGTTTTTTTATTTTAGTCTCTGTAAATTTTTTTTGTTTGGATTTAGTCCCTGTAAAACCATAGACAATCAACTTTGGTCCCTAACGTCAAATCAACATTGGAAAAAAAGAGCGCCGAGACACGTGACCCTACAAATGCACACCAACACATAATCTTTTATAATACATTAAAAATTAAAATGTTTTATATTGATAATTAATAAATTTATTAATTGTCATTTAGTAATTAGTGTTATTTTATAATAAAGATATTAATAGAAATTAAAAGTAAGGTTTAGGAGTTTTTGGAAAACCGATCTTCTTCCATGCCACGACGGTTTGCTAGCTCCTTTTTTGTAAATTTTGATTTGACGTTAAAGACAAAAACCAACTATCTATGATTTTACAGGACTAAATTCAAACAAAAAAACTTACGATAACTAAAATAAAAAAATGGTATATTTGTAGAGACCAAAGACACATTAACCATTTTTTGACATGTTTATACGTTTACATAATAAGCATTTAAGGTTAGGATTGAGTGTTTGGTTTTCCAATGACAATTTTATTTTGGTTTGTAATTTATATTTGAATATACTTGCTTGGTTTTCCAATGACAATTTTATTTTGGTTATTAATTTATATTTGAATATACTTGAATAAAAGTGAGTCTATTTTACTCACATAAAAGTGAGTCGAATCAAAACAGTGGTTTTCTTTTAACCAATTCCAAAATTATATTTATCCTCAATGGAGAGACATTTGGATTTAGAATTTTCAATGTTTTTTCATGGTTCCGTTCACGGTGGAAAACCATACCGAACTAGAAAACAGTTCAACAAACTGAACTGGTTTTGAGTCTGTCTGAATGCAACTGAATTGATTCTTTGGTTCAGTACACTGGTTTTGTAAGAACTTGTCTCTGAATTGATCTTAAATAGTTGAAGAACTGGTCCCTGTAACTAGTTGAAAAACATATCCAGCACCAATGAGCAATGGCATTGTCGACCTCATAACTTTTATATTGCTCAAGAATTGTCTTTAATAAATTGCTAGAATTTTATATTTACTCGAATATGATATTGCAAATGACTGGGGGGAAATTTGAACATGATGAATGAAACAGCAAAAATACATCACAATCCTATAATAAGTAAGAATTATTATTGATAAACATTATACCAACGCAACCGAGGTAAAGAATTAGATTGGACGTAAACAGAACAGTGAAATCACCACAAAGTGAAAAATCAGAGACGATAATTAATATTGACACGTTGAAACTCAAAAGGCCTCATTTTCATTTTAGTGGAATGAAGACCATCTTTGAGCTAATAGAGGAAGATGGCTAGGAAAATGTGTTGAAGATGTCACTGATCCCAACACCACACCGTCGAGACATCTATTTTTGTTTAGTTAGCGATGTGAATCAGTGGCAAGTAACGCTGTTAGTGCAGTTAGTGAAATTAATGCTTAGTGACACTAGCAGTCCAGTTCGTTTATCACTAAATAAATACACTTAGTCTAGTGTTTAAAAGCCCAGTTTGGTTCGCGAATTGGCATCAACAGTTTGGTTCTTTGTCGAGATAGGTTTTGTTCGGTTCTAACTTCTACAGTTCAGCTCAGTTTTTTGAATTTTTAGAATAATACTGGAGTTTTCTCCTAAAGCATCTCCGTATTTTCACTTTGTCATGCACCCAAAAAATAAAAAAGAATAAAAAACAATATTCAAGAACTAACCAAGCACTTAAAAGAGTCAAAATTGCTTTCTGACAGTGTAATAATAAATTTGCGTTAACACAAGGAATCACATACCGTTTTCCTTGCTAATTATGGAGAAACTCTTTCTCAGCCAGAAAAGCACTATATATGTATAAATCACTGTTGCAAAAACAATGAAGACCCCGATATAGACACATGCAGTTGCTGCGCAGACATAAAGGTACCTACAGAACAAGTTGATTTACAAGGTTAAATGATATTCATAAACATAATGTCAGAAAACAGAATTAATCCTCATTATTTATTACTTCAATATTAAATTCAATAAATCACAGAATAGTTTTTTGTTCAGTCATTTGTCAAATTCTAAACACCAGATTCTAGGAAGGACTCACTTGGGAGAAAAGACGCTCCAAATAAATAAATGGTTCCTCATCAACAATAATACAATCGTGTTTGCAGACAAGAAAATGGAGTTTATGCTCAGTGGTACTAAGCAAGGAAATCCAAGAAGAGACTTGAGAATTTCTCCAGAATTTCCACCCTCGGTAACTAGTGGACAGACTGTGACCTTGACAGAGATGTACAACACCAAACAAAAAAAGAATAACATTGGGGATGCATAGGTAATGATGAACATTAGAACACCAGAAAGGAAGGTTGAGTGACTTGAAATTCCCTGCAAACGAAAGGTAATAACCTTGCTGAGAACATAGATATTCATGGAGAATTTAAATCTGAAATGCAGTGCAGAAAATAGTGTGCTCATATGGAATTTATTGCAAAAGAATAGGTGACATACAATAAAAGCTCCAGCCACATCAATGGTAGCTAGCGTGTTACTGTTCCCAAGAGCAAAATGGCCTGCCATTCCCAGATTGTATAGTGCAGCAATCTAGCAAATGCACAGTATGAGTACATGATTTGCATTTTGAGCTCATTTAAATACTCATTATGCATCAAAAGAAATTGCATGATACATAGAAACAAGGAGATGTAATTAACACAGTCATAGTGCAGTTTGCTAAATTTTCAACTCAAAATAAATATTACAAGTTTACAACCTTTTAACTTTTGTAGAATGTATAGTCAAATATAATAGCATCAACAGTCCAATACTACTAAAGAGATACTCTAACTACAATTTTCACAAACCTGTCTTTTTTTTTTCATAATGTGCATGCCTAGTGCTTTATTAACAACCCTCCTCCCTATTATTGTAGCCGCAGATAGGTAGTGGGAACAATCAACCGAAGCAATGTTAGAATGCAACAGTTCACAGAAACTGGCATCAAGTAAGATATGTGACTAAAGCAACATGTGGTTTGCTATTGCGAGTTTTTTACTTTAGAAACCTATGCATCCTATTCTAGCCGACAGATGACCCATTGATCAACAAATGACACATGTGATGTTGTAGCAAAAAGAGACTCGTGCATGGTAAAAAAACATGTGCATGAGATTAAATATTACCTCCCCTCCCTCTAAACCCCTCCAACCAAACACACCCTTATAACCATCTATTAAATGGATGGTTAGTCATGCTCTACAAAATACACCTTCATACAACAGCTGACAGAAATATGCTCAGTGGCGGATCTTGACAAGTTTTATTGGGGGGACAACATAAAATAGATTATATATAAATATTTTCAATTAATCTTATATGTTTTATTTTGGTGTAGTGGTAATTATAATTTTTAGATGTATTAAAAGTACCCGGTTTGAATCCAAGTATTTACAATTTTGTCAATCAAACTACTATATTTACAATAAAAATAACAAAAAACATTATCATGGAGACTTGAACCAGGGACATAAGATTTATGAAAATCTCCATTACCACTAAGCAACTCCACAATTTGATATTATTAGCGAGATATTGATTATATATACCATATATTATAGATAAATATTATTGTAGGTATATATATTTTTACCGAAGAAGAAAATTTTGGGGTGGCCGTGATTTCTCCCTGTGATAACTAAGTTCCCCCCTGAATATGTTAGTATAACATATAATTTAAAATCTAGAGACATTTTAAACTACCAGATTAAATTATTTAATCAATTCACATTGCTATGGAGAATATTTACACCAGACTAACAGATAAATATTTCTATCTCTTCTTCATATGCACCATAATATGTTGAGCAAACAATAGGAATTTTAGTTTGAAGCAAAAATGAAAACCTGGGATGTTGAAATATTAACATATTATAAAACAAGAAACTACTTCCAATTTCCAAGACTGCATTGGAACCTTGGCTCGAGCAATTCAGGAAATAAAATCTTCACATTCCTCAATTTTTTAGATAATATATAATAGCCTATTCAAATTACATGAAGCACATAACTACCCTTGATTAGTCAGAATAGTTTGTACCCTATAAATCAGTTTTCTAATGAAATACTCAATAAATGGTTGAAATTTAATGAAAAGTCCAATATATAAAGAAATAATGCTTGAGAAACACAACTCTAATGGTGAACCTAAACCATTATAGTTTATAAAAATACACACAGAAAGCAAAACTCCATAAAGAGAACTAAAAGAACCCTTGTCTAGTTAGATTCTGGTGAAATCAATCCCTTTCAAGTTACCATTGCACTCCAGAACCCAAAATTAATCAGTTATCAAATCAAAATATAAAATAAAAACCAATATTGATATACGAATCTTACAACTAACCTCAACCCACTGCTCATGATGCGACCCACTAGAAGAAAAAGCAAGCATGTAAGCAAAGATTTGAACAATGAGCAACAACAAAGGCATTGCATTAATCGGCCGTTGAAGCAACAACTGCAGAAGACCCCAGGATGTTATGTACATGCACCCCATAACATACAAGGAATCTTTTAATACAAATATTGGTGTCATATTCTGGATTTTCACAGGAACAGCAGCAGACATATAGAGGTTCCATTTTGAGCACATTTCACGGGTTTTCATAGGCAAAACCCATGGCAAAACCAATACAACTGTAACAGTACTGATTCCCAGAATGGCATAGAATATTTGAACTGATAAGGTGGCATCCTTATTGTATGAGGAAGACATGTCCTGATGTTTCACAAAATGTTGCAATACCAACAAACCAGACATTAAAAGGCTGAACCTAATGACCATTACAACTTTTGCTTTGGACTGCAATAGGAATAATACAAATGTGCCCAACATGATGATCAAGACACATGATGCAATTTTAATCAGGTTTATATATTGACTGCCAGCCTGCTCAAGCCAGGTAGAAATGTCAGGAAGGTTAGTCCAATTCACACCACCTTGATGCCAGCCTTTCAAAATTCTTCCAGAAAAAAGATTAAGGCATAATAAAATAATTTGGCATCTTGATGTATAGTTTCCTTTCTCTACTGAAATGAGATCATCAACTGTTTTGTTAAGGTCAAAAGATTGTAATGCTTTCCGAAAAAATAACAAGTTAATTGTGGATGTTAAAAAATGCCAAATGTAATGCTCTTCTTCAATCATGGAACTTGATCCCAGACTAATGACAAGGATAAGGATGCCAAATAAAATGAACACTTCATCCAACTTCCAGGGCTTCATATAATTCTCAACATCTTGAGTCTCCTGAGCAGGAACTTCTCTGTCGATGACAAATACGAGTTTCAGCAGTATCAAGCATGATGTGATCAAAGCAGCAACTCCAAAAGCAAGTAAACTAATTGGTCTCTGAACAAATACAATTGTCATGAATCACGGATACAGAACGGAAAGAGAGATAAATCTCAAGAAAACTCTAAACACAGAAGATCACACATACATCAGTTGCTTTGTGTGATAGCCACTCACTCGCACTGCTAAGAAACTTGTGATATGCTGCAACAACGGTGTTGTAGCGTTCTGTATTATTAGACCTACAAAAGTTATATGACAAATAAAAAATTGTCTGCAAATATTTCTTGTAGAATTATTAAAAACAAGGGACAACAGAATTGTCGCATACTTGATGACTACTTCAGCCTTCCAGGCATCATGAAGAGTAGCAGCGTTTAAATACAAACAACAAAACAGCTTCTCCTTGCTACCTTTGCAATCACTAAGTGTGGGTCCAGTATTAGTTATGAAAGCATCACATGGAACATTTCTACAAGACAAACCAGGCAACTGTGCTTGAAGTAATCTGAATAACTGCCATGTGTTCAACTGCAGTGCCCTCAACTTTTGGTCATCTAGCTCACCAAAGAATGAAAAAAGATACAATTACACAATTTTGCTGCTACAACATACACCATTGCTCAAATAAACATTGACTATGAAGTACCGACACATCACACATGTGGGTTTACGTGTGTCAGCATGTCCGACAATCACCGAACAACGACACTCGTACGACTCATGTCAAACACCTCACACAAGTGACCAATTTTTTTTTATTTTTCCCTTAGACACTCCTCTAATACAACTACAGTGAGAATGAAAACATCTATGTTTTTGTACAAAAAAATCAGAAACAAAAAAGCTTTCAAAAGTCATATAATAGTTTTTGAAAGACATTTGAAATGTTCCCACGTCATCCTGCATACACATGTTTTCATCTTTCCCAATTTCCCCTTTATGGTTTCCCTTTTCTGGCCTCTTATTTGATCTGTCATGGTCATCATCTTCATTTTGTCTTGGGGATCATCTTAACTTTCAATTTATATCTTCTATAAATGATTTTCATCTTTAATTATGTAATTATATATATATATATTAGTGTTGGTGTCATATATATTTTGGACATAGCAGTGCTGACATATTTGTAATTTTGTCTGTGTCATGTCCCGCATTTGTGTTTGTGGTTTTGTATGTGCTTAATAGAATATTGGAAACTGGCGGGGAAAAATGCCATATCACATTTGGTTTAGTTTGTCAGATAAATACAGAGAGAAAGAGAACTAACCTGTCAGAGAGTCAACCATTTGAGAGATCAAAACACCAATATTGTTTTTGGGAATTGGCACACCAAAAAGTAAAGCTAATGTTGGCGCAATATCAACCTGTTGCACAATTAGATGAAAATTGCATGCATATTTAACCACCCATTGCCCAGGATATTTAGTAAAAAGGGTACCTCATGTTAAGTTCAAGATTGACAAACAAGAAAACAGGGGCAGTGACAAAGTCATTAAAACATATAAGGTTCTCTGCATTAGGAAGCATTCAAACAAAAGTTGGCTAATACACTCGATGCAAGAAGATTCTCAGATGGTTTGCTAACCGTTTTAGCAACACATTCAAGTTCAAGAGAAGATGAAAATTATCAAAATTGGCTAGTCCTTGTGATACAACCTAGAAGCATGAAGTACAGTTTCATTACCTGAAAAATTGTGTCATGATTGGAAAATGTGTGGTCAGAAGCATGGCTTTTTGGTCCAATGAATAGCGCCAGAGAGTCTGTTTCATCGTACGATGAACCTCCATGATTACCATTTTCTGTCATTCCATGGTCACTGACTACGACCTATTAGCAATTCCCAGCAGATACTTTTTAAAACCTTGAATTTTTTAATGGACTTTGTTGTTACAATAATAATCAATAATTAATTGAAAATATCCATAAAGAAAATGAGAAAACATAAATTACACTTCAAAGTAAATAACACCACAGGTATATGATCAGTTGATCACAGATTAAAATTATTATTACTGCAGATATGCTTATAACTAAAAGTAGTGATTTGAAAAGCCATGAAAATATACCATGGTCCATGGATGCATGACTAGCTCAAAGCCAAGGACCATTCATCATTAACTTCAAAGTTAAAGCAAGCACTTAAGTTTAACTCCAACATATGTTTTGTTTTCTTATACAAGCATATGTGCAGGCTCAGACATGCAAATATATCCTATATGAAATTTAAAGAAGTCGTATACATTAGCAACATAAATAGATACAATTCAATGGGGGAACTCTTCAGTTCTTATTAATGTGTTCACACCACAATAAACAACTCGCATGAATTTCGTAGTGCACAAGATAGTCACAAACCAGAAGTGTCCGCCCTTGATCTTTTTCAAGATTTTGCAAGATATTAGAATGAATCTTCTTCACTGCGTCATCCATTTCAGAAAGTTTTGAAGCCATCAACACACTGAAACAGCAAATCTCCCAGTGAAGCTTAGAGAACAGAATGAAATTACATGTATAGAGCAGAGAGTTAGTGATGATACCTGCTGCGTCCACCAATATGGCCAACATGATCCAAGCCTAGATAATGAAGTATCTAAAATAAACTCAGTAAAATGTGTGCGAATGAAATTAAATGTTCATTGAAAAGAATCATGCAATTGCAATTCTAAACTAGACCCAAAAACTCCACATTTGGCACATAGGGTTAAATTGTGTAAACCTTAATCTTCTTTTTTTAACTGGAGATGGATCTTAATCTTAAATCTTAACTTTCACTGAAAATTGAAAACCAACAATTCAGTGTGAAAGTAAATTAATATATTCTCAGAAGTCATGAGTTGAAAGAACTCTGTTGATAAGAGATACAAAAACTAATGTACTACTACTATCATCTAGCAATCAGCAAATTCATTAGTGTTTGTAGTAAATACTAATAGGTAAAAACAAAACAGTTACTTTTCCTATTTGGTGTGACCATATAAATAATACCAAATCAACTTTTAGCAGATAAAAAACCAATCAAGCTTCTTTGGTATGATAGAACCAAACCATCTTCCTAATGTCCATCCATAGAAAAGGTCTAGTGATATATAGTTAGGATTGCAGGAAATGAAGGAAAAATGTTTTCATGTAATCAAATTGATTAAGTTTCAGACAGCAGCATAACAATCTCTGACTGTCATCTTTAATCTTCAAAAACTTACCAACAACATATTTCAACAAATTCATATTGAAATCTCATTCAAGAAATTATTTGAATGGAAATAGTTTTTTTTAAAGAAAAAAGCAGGGAATATAAACAAACTTTAATATGCATGCACCCTAGAAAGTGATTCTTATATCCAAAACTCAGAAATATACCACCGAATAAATGAAAAAATGTCCATTGGTAGTATGACATCACTACAAAAACTTCCACCTTTTTAGCCGGAAAAGAACATGTTGGATTCCAAATTGTGGCTGAGAATAAGTTATTTATTGATTGATTATTCTGTAATTAATTTATTATTATATTATATAGGACAGATGTAGTGAATATCAAGAGACCTTGTACAGTAAATTCCTCCTATTTAATTCTGATTTATTTATTAGACTAGGGAATGTTGTATTTAAAACCAGAATTGTAACCATTCTGATTCAAAAAATGAAAAGATCATTTCCTCTATAATTCACAGAACATAAATATAAGAGGGAGAAAAAAAGTAAAACTAACTGGTTCTATAGACAAACAATGAAAAAAAAAAAAAAAAGGCATAAAGCACAGATCATATTTTAACCAGAAAACAACTGTGTAAAAGTCTGAATAGTGAAAAATCATTACTAAAATAACATTAGATAAGAACAAAATTATGAAGTGGCTATGCAATTACTTACAAGAAAATTCCAGTCATCCCTGCTAAGTTCATCACCAAGATGTCGGGAAACATTATGATCTACTTGTACAGTATCTTTAACCTATAGCGAGATGAAGCTTCAGAAAAACAATGTAAAAAATAAAGCAACGATAAATTATACACACACACTTATAACCATTGAAATAACATACTATGTAAAGAAACAAACTGCCTTGTCCTTGAGATATGAAAAATTATTGATGAGAAAAGCAAAGGGATTTGAGAGGTCAAATACAACTCATTATTCAAGAAGAAAATATGTACAACATATTTAAGTGATTACTGATAACTAATGAGTACTCTGACCTATATGGGGGCACAAGACCATGTCTATAAGCTAACATGTATATTGAAGACTTACAAAAAAACTGCTAACTCCGTCATGCCTTGCAAAGAAACCAGGAAATAACCTGAGCCACGTGTCATCACCATGCATAACCATTTTCCATCCAGTCTTAAAAAATTGTGCTGCAACAAGTTATAAGGGCATCAATACTAGTCCACAGAAACTTCAAATGATATGTTCAATTTTTCCAACATGCTCAACTAACCAAGAAGATTGTCGTCTGAATAAGCCTGGGAGTTAAAGTTCAAAGCCACATCTAGGAAACCCCCGACTGCTCCAGAAACCATGGCCTGAATCAACAAACACAAGATAAAATAAGAAGTTGGAAAAAGAAAAAGAAACTCAGATCATATGTTCTCTTCATACTTCCATGTTTGAAAGGTGAATTGATACTAACTTTCAAACGAGGCATGGTAACGGTTGGCGCTGCAGCTATTGCATGATATCCAACAGCCATGCCTTTTGCCAGCAATGACTGGGTGTATGGCATAGCTTCCATAAAAGCTTTGCTTGGTGGCCGACCTTCCTTGCCAAGCACAAATTCTGCTGGAAGACCATCAATGACCTATAGGAAATTGCTTATGTGAGACAAATTAATATCAATGATGCCTCACTCCATGAACAACTGAAAACAAATAAAATGACCAAATCATAGACCTCAAGAAATGTGAAATTATAGCAGCTGTATATACCATTAAGATGAGTCGATCATACAAAGGAGGCATCTCAGATACTTCCTACACAGAGAACATTTTTACAAACATTTCAGTAACAAAAAAACTAGAAGCAGAAATGATTAAATCAACTGATCACCATTTATTATGAGCAAACCAGAGCCTCTAAGAATTCTTTCCAATATAGAAACTTACTGAATAACATATGATCCTACCAACACTCATGAACACATAACATATGATCCTACATTCCTACCACCACTTCAGATTAAAGGCGTGTCCGATCTCTGATACATGTATTTATATTCAATGACTTCTATTTTTTCAAATTATCAACGATGTCTATGTGTCAATCTCATGTCCAGTGTTTGTGTTTGTGTCAGTCCTTCATAACTAATCATGTACTTTCCAATTTCAAATATAGTCCTAGTTCCAACTATAACAAACAACTCCATAGTCCAGTCTAGTCTATCTTCAACCATTATCAATATTAATAAACAATCAAAAAATGGAGCCATTATTGACGCAAGTCAGTTAGCATAGTTTTGGTACTAAAAATTCATTATTACACCTATAAACCTAAAATACCACAACATAACAATCCTAACAACTCTCCAATTCGTAACAAACAGAAATGAATTAATTATACCGTATAATGTGATCTAATATCAAACTAAGCGTAGTTATATGAATATTATGTGTATCTCTTCTAAAACCACAAAAATTTATCATCGATCACAAAAAGCAATGGAAATTGCAATTCATCAGCACAACCTGATACAAAAACTTAAGGCGATCTGGAGACAGAGACGCTTCGTTCGGATTTGCAATTCCATCGTCATCGCAGGTAGGGCGTCGGAAACTCTCGGAGCCACTTAACAATTGAAAAGGAAATCAAATAATCAGTGAGTGAAAAAAAGATGTAATAAATGTGAAGTGTTATGATTATATATTGGAAGTTGAAGTATTACCTATGACCGGAGAGAAGTGGTTTGACGGGGAAGAAACCGAAGACGAAGAGTGAGAGACCGATTAACTGGATGATGAGTGCTGATATAGAGAATAGTGTCAGTTTTGTGCATGAAATTGGTGACATTTTAACCGTTTTTTGTGTTTATCGGATGGATCCAAATGCTTAGCAGAAGAGTAGGAAGATGAGCGATGTGCGGAAAGCGATATTACTTCACTGCCACTCTCATTTTCTCACTTCTTTCTTTCTTTTTTGTTTTCTAACAAACTATCATTTTGTCATTTCACAGAATTTCACAATTCATTCATAATTACGTAAATTATACATGTATTACTATATTTTACTTTCAAATTAATAGTTAAATAATTTTTTTTTATTATTCAAAAGATTATAATAACTAAATACTATTTATCAAAAATGTAAGCAAAATAATTTATTTATTTTTAGATTTTAATTAATTATAATAGTAAATATTGAATATTTTTTATAAAAAATATAAAAATTAACATAATATTTACAAGTAATAAATGGTATTTTTTTCTTATAAAATAGTATTTACTAAAATGCAAAAGTTGATAAATAATTTTTTTAAAAATAGGAAACCATTTGCAAGTTAGAATATATATTTATGTGTCTAAAGTATCACTTCCAAGCCAAATGAAAACTAAACTGCACCACTGTCAGTATTTAGAGTCATTGTACCTAAAATCAAAGGAATCCACTTTATATGATCATAATCAACTTCAAAAATATGATTCGCAAACTCTCTTGACCTTGCAACCAACCAACATCAATACCATGAGTTGTTCTCATACTTTGTTCCACAACTCAGTGTTAGTGCAAGCATTATTACTAAAATTGCTTTGTTCCTACTAAACCAAACAGTGTCTAACACCACACCAAAAATCAAGTTCCACTTTAACCCAATAACTCTTGTATGATTAGTTAAATTATTTAACAACCAATTATGTCAATCATCTAATAAGAAGAAGTTTGAGAACTTCTTACCTTCCATGAGATATGAGATGTGAATGCAATTTTTCTTATAAAAAGACTAAGTATTTTGATGTATCTCAAAATTAAGATTTAGTTAAATAATTTTGTATATTTTTGTTGAGTCTTCAATTTTCAATATCTACTAAAGTTTTTGAATCAGAAAAGTTATTTTATAAATTAGTTAGAAATATAATTGAACAAAATACAATACATCAAAAACCTATTATATGTAACTTTTAATTTCATAAATTGCTTCATGTGTTGGTAGATCAACTTATAAAGGTCTTGAATTCATTTCAAGGTGTTTGAAACTAGTTCGACTTACATGAGATGTGAATTAATTCATCAAATTAATACTTTTAAAAGTTGATAAGTTCACCTACACATGTCATACGTCAGATTCACGCAACTCAAGACTGAAATCGTGAATTTTTGAACACTTATAAATCAATTCATACAACTCTAAATCGATTCACATGATCTGCAAAGTTCATTCTTGACAATAAAAATAAATTATTTCTATTATATTACATTTTTCTTTCATAATCGAACCATGTTTCCATAAATATTGATTTGTTTCCTCACTCTAAAGGTTTAAATTCGTTGTTCATTAATTCAAGAAAATAATGAAAGATTAAACACTTTTTTTTATTTAATTTTTGTGATAAAATTTGTTTTAGAGAAAACATCAAAGATGTTATATCTTTTGTATAGAATGATTATTTCACTAATGACGATTAAAGTTCAATTGGCTACATGGTGTAACGATTGGAAATTTTCAATATTAGAGTTGTGATTATTCTAGAGTGATTATATCTTGCAAGTTAGAAATGATGTCTTTATCTTGTAGATAGGGATTCAAAATGTTCTTAAAGTATGTTAAAAAAAATATAGTTCGTAATCATTTAGAAAAGAATCTTACAAACTTTATAATCAATTGTCAATGAATCTCATAAATGTTCATATCATAATACAAAAATAAATTTTCATTCATGCTGAATAAGTACTAAATGTATGCAATATAACGAGAATGAGTGAAAAAATCAAAAGCAGTCTTTTCTTTCCTTTATCTTTTTAATTTCTACAGGTTTTGTTCATGTCAATTTTGAACTTGGTGTTTGGAGATATTTATAAGTATTTCTTATTTTTGATATAAAAATTTACACTTAGAAACTTTTTATTTTGAGTCTTACTATTAAAATCTATTTTTTGAAATGTCTCCATAATTATGAATGATTTTGAAATTGAATTTTTTATTTGGCCATGTTTTTCTATCAAGTAGTTGTATTCAATATGATCCGAAATTAAATTTATATGTAAGTTATTTTGATTAGACCATTTGTGAATCAATCAATCAACATCTTGTTTAAAATGTCTAACCATTAATTGATTGGTTCCAATATCTCTATGTATTCTATGTGAAATCTCTAAGACAAAGATTTTTCTCTAAAAGTTTGATAAAAATATCTAATATTGCAAAAATCATTGAAAAAATTAGAACGATATTCAACTCCTCTTTCTCGAGCTTATGTGGCCATCTCGTTTAACATAACAATCCCCACATTCATAACCGTCTTGTAGTCTTCAGAAGTATGAAAACTATCCCAAAATTGCTATTGAAGTAGCAATATCAATCACAAAGAAGTGGATTTGAATTTTATCCCTTTTTAATATCTTAATTCTTGTACTTAATTTAAATTAACTTAAGATCAATTTTAATTGAAACAAATGTCCATAACAAGATCACATAAACATATATCCTAATTTGTCTAATATGGACTACGTGTAGTCCTCACAATCTGTTAGATTTTTCACTAACGTGCTTAACACCAGAATGTTTTACTTTCACTCTATTTTTCTTAATCACACTTGATCAATTACAATTTTCATATTTCAACCTTGAAAGAAATTTTAAGGTCACTTTTCGATCTAAAAATGATTTTTACAACTCACTGAAACTAATTTAAGAGATAGAGTTAACTTACAAATTGATAAAAGTATTTTGATCTAAAAAAATTTCAACACTAGTTTGAGATTGATTATTAACAAGAATTCAGTAAAAGAATTCTCTAATATAATGAGTGAACTAGAGTTTTTTCTGAAAGAAGAATTTTATTACTTGATTATAAATGATTAAGGATAGATTGATTGCCTTTGAAACTCTTGCATCTGTTTTCTCCTTGATGTTACTTCTATAAGTTAAAAAAAGTTCGAAATACTCATATCAGCTTGAATATAGTCGTTAAAAAGCTTTTGTTGACTGTTAGTCTTTGAAGTCTATTAAACACATGTTCTATTTTGTCCAAATTGTTCTTTGATAAACACAAAACGTTCTTATTTTTGAGTTTGATAGAGAATGTAAATGAGTATGTCATCTTTAGATTAGAAGAAGAGCCTTCTGCAAAAAAGTGCAACAAGAGTATATTTACATCATTATGTCCTTGTCCACAACTCATCAAACTGGAGGTTGTTTTCTCCTTTGAACCTTTAACTCTAATTCTCAACTTGACCATTGATTTGAATAATTTTACACTTTTAACATGTAATTTAGACTGTAGACAGTGATCTATTATAATATGTCTTGATCTGACTTTGTTTTTAATAAGAAACATCCAAAATGTTCTTCTAATCATTCTCCAATTTATTTTAATTTGAAGATTCTTTCAATAACAACTTTAAATAATATGTAATACATGATAAAACAATGATGTTCTTGATTTCTTTCACAGAGAGACATGAGACATGTAATCTTTATATAAATATATTTGATCACCTTTCTTTGAATAACATCACTAAACACAAGTTAAATAACAATACAATCAAGATCATATTAATGATTAATTAAGTAATTTTTTTTATCCTCAATACACCTAGTTTTAAATTTTACCTCATTAGACATCTCTAATTTTTCTCAAAGAAGCCCACCCAAATGTTTATGTCAACCCAAAGCTTAGTTATCGGGTTAGACGAGACAATTTGTATGGAATATTTTTTTCATCTTACCACCTATTTTATTTTTCATAAAAGAAGAGAAATAATAAAATAAGAATTTATTTTTTCATCCACAATATTCTCTGAATTGATCAATTCAAAAGTATATCAAAAAAAACAAAAACACATTTAAATTGACAAATTTGAACATGTATCTGTGGGAAAATATATCTTAGAGAATTTTTAGAACATAAGATGTGGAAAAAGAAGCTACCTAAAATAGGTGGTAAGATGAAATCTGAAAATAATCATTTACATCACCAAATTATCGGGCAACTTAACTTCAAAGATTAAACTAACATAAATTCAAATAATATTGCAATTCTGCAAAGAGATTGGTACAGGATGTACCCAAATGTTTTGCAACAGAGCGGACAATCAGCAACCAGAATACGAAAACAAACCCACACCAAAACTATTTTCAATCTAGTAAGATGCAGATATTAGCACTCAATCCACAACGAAAAATATAAATATAAAGGTTGTATTTAAAAACTCATTGCAAAATCCATCCCTACACTACAAACAAATTGCTTCTCGAAGATTGCATATTACTAGTACTAAATATCAGCAAAAAATAATAATGATATACATATATATATATAATGATAAATTAATGTAATCATCCATCAGATCTTACATATTGTAACATTTTTATGAACAACCTTGAAGATAGGAAAACAAGACAATAAGGTGGCATTTTATCATTAAACCCAAAAAATGAAAAGTTACAAATGTTTTTAATTTTTAAAATATTTGTTGACATCAAAATGGAAAATCACAAAACAGAAATAAATGAGAATCCAACACACTTTTTTAAAGACTGTTATAGCAGAATCATAGTAAATGAACCAGGAATTGACAGGAAAGTACCATCGATAAAGTTTGCATGACTACATCCGATCCAAACAATATGAAAAATCTGCAGCAATCGAAGTGGCAAACAATGGAGAGATGCATCAAACCACCCATTAATTAAGATTTTCTATCCAACAATCCACAGTACAAAGTGACAGCTCAATTTGAAGTGCAAAAAACGATATGGAATATCCAAATACAGTTTTATGTTTTACCTTAAGGTTTAAACAATTTAGCTGGACGGTGCTCTATCTCACATTGATATAGAACAATTCAAATAAAGTTCTAAATTCTAATAACAAGTATGTTCCAAAAGAGGATGCAATCAAAAGAAAATTTAAAAGCAGATAGTTATCCCAAGAACTAACAATATTCACATGTTCATTTTGGCTCTTTCAGAGTGTTCGGCGTTAAGTTGGCAAAGTTTGAAGTGTAAAGGTCACCTCCCCGTACATAATAAGGTAGCCTCAGGTTTCCATTTTGATCACACAAGATGATTGGGATGGTATCTGCAAGAAGCCATTTAAACAATTTGGAGGTATAAATATAACCACATAGCAGATAATCCATTCACAAGAGTCTAGCATTAAATTGGG
>NC_021167.2:9636000-9669734 GCF_000331145.2 Cicer arietinum | reverse complement strand
AAGAAAACCCCATGCCAAAAGTGTATGGTTAAATTGGGGGGGGGGGGGGAATCAAACTAGCAGTCTAATGGGCTTAACAGCATGTATTGCCATAAGAAGACATAAATAACGCAGCAGAAGTGCTTGTAGAAAAAATCAAAGCCTTGGAGAATACCTTGCGTCGTTGAAGACTAGTTATTGTAGCTCGCAAGAGAGCATCTCCAACAATCAACCTCAACTTCTTCACAAATTCATCACGAGTCATCTTTTTTGCCTGGTGATTACCAGAAAACAAGAACAAAATTTGTAATTAGAGAAGTCTTAACAATGAAGACAGAAAGGGGCATCCACTAAAGCTAGTTTACAATACATACCCGGAAGTGAAGATAATGCATATTGATAAGTTCCATATCCTTGGCAGGAACGTTGTTTGTGATAGCAGCAAAAAGCATAGGAAAAGGCATCCAAGGGGATGTTGGAGCTTTTGGCAAACTAGTTGTTATTCCCTGAGGTATCCAACAATTCAAAAATCGATTGGCCATTTTTATTAATCAAACAACAAATCTTTACAATAGAAGATTTCAAACCAAAAGGAATTCAAGATCTAAAAGAATGTGAAAGTGCTGTACATTTAGCATTAATTAACATGCTAACATACACACAAGTGGACTAATGTTTTTTATCTGACAGAATCCTAGACTGATTAGATAGTATAATTTGAAACTTCAAAACCTTGATGAATCAGAAATCCTTCTAGAAATAAAAAATTCTATATCAACGTAAATTTTTATGCAGCAGGTAATATGATTTCAGACAAGAAAACCTCTCCAGAACATGTCATGTGATGGTTAACTATCACATCATTATCACCACCAT
The DNA here is from genome assembly GCF_000331145.2 of Cicer arietinum. NCBI lineage: Eukaryota > Viridiplantae > Streptophyta > Magnoliopsida > Fabales > Fabaceae > Cicer > Cicer arietinum. The sequence continues at coordinate 9,668,879 of NC_021167.2, read as the reverse complement.
TCCTTTTACAAAAGCAAGTATTCGTAAATTAAATTAACCCCTGTTTCATCTTAATAATTGTTTTCCCTTCCAAAACCCTAATTTATGCTGGTAGCTCTAGAACTGATCTGAGCTCAAGCAGCATTTTTTGCAGCAATCTTTCATAGCACTGTAAGCTAAAGCAACATGTTTTGACCTAATCACTATTCTGTAACAAGAAGACAACCTAAGACAAGGAAAACCTTCATTGAATTGTGAATTATTCCATATTCTGGCTTTAAGCCTCTGCTGATTTGATTCTTTTATTAAAGATCAACCACATTGGTTATCTTAATACCAAGAGATGCTTATCTTAATACCAAGAGATAAATTTTAACAAAATTATAAAAAAAATATATATGAAAAAAGTAAAATGGTGGTTAGATATAAAAAATACATTGCCTTCCACAAAGGAAATTTGGCATCCGAGGTAATGGCTAAGAGGCTCAAAATACCAAATAACTTACGGTGTCCACTGTCGAAGACTCTGAACGTGACAAGCTTTTAGGACCTTGGCTAGCTGAATTAACCCCAAAAATATTATTCTTGCTCTTATTTCGAGAAAGAAGACCTGTAAAAAAGGCATAATATATCAGTGATCAAGAAGAAACAAATTTCCAAAAGGAATGGCACTCATACAGCTTAGCAGTGGAATCAGAAGGCTATGCCATTGATCAAACTTGAAGTGTCTGTCGAATATGAGGGAGCTCAAGTGCCCAACCACAAGGGGATATCAACAATCTAGGGATGAAACCCTCCATCCAAATGGAATAAACCGAATCATACATATCAACTGGTTAGCCTCTGATCAACGCATTAAGTATCATATACTTATAATATAATAGGAAAATAGATAGGTTCTTATTTTTGGAAGGAACGTGCAAAGAAATAGAAAACATAAAAGAACTAAAGGAACAACTTTTCACCTTCGACATCAGCAGAAACCTTGAAACTAACAACAAATTCTGGATGGATGTGGGTGTTCACATTCATATTCCATACTATATAGTATCTTGGACTGTGGATGTCATCCACCCCACTATCATAGTCACAACTACTGGGACGGAACTGTCTAGTGCCAGGACGGAGAAGCTCCATATTCCCCATTATTACTCGACAAAAGACCAAGTGCCGAACCCCATTTTCGTCAACATCACAATAACTAGCACTGTAAATAAGCCAAACTTGAATTCTTCTCTATCGATTACAACAAAATAATGAAGTACTATCTAGATGGTAAAAATAAGACATTGATGTATAACTAAATATTGGGAAAAAAGTTATTAGCATGCAACAAAAATATCAAATTTAGACTATAATACACTGCAAGGAAAAATGTACTGACAATAGACAAATAATAGTGATTAAAAAAAAATATATACCATGAAGAAATAATATATTCCTAAAATAAAATACTTGGTCTAAAATCAAAGGAATGAAGCTTCTACATTTCTAATCATCTTGCTTTTACTAGACAAATTGAATACTAGGATAAGTTCATCAATGTTATTAGTATTTAAAAGATTTTATTGTTTGAAGTTGATGATTAGAAATTCAACCTGGCAAAAGGACAGGTAGCAGCTGCAAGATGAACACCAATTCCATATGTGCACTTAGATGCAGATAGTCCACAATGACCAAGCCCACACTTCATCATAGTAGATAGTTCTCCTTTAGAAGAAGCAAGCCAAGCATATTGAACATTAGCATCCCCATGACAGTGTTTCGTAATTTCAGCTTGCTTCTCAAACAGCTCCAATCGCGATTGCATTAATGTACTTGAGAAAGGGTAAATCTCAACTAAGTCAGCCCTACCAAAACTACTCATTCCGTTAAGGAACACCTTCTGTACAGTATCCAAATCCAACTTTTCATATACAGTTTCATTATAAGCATTAAAACCTACATTTTTATTTTGCTCAACGGCTTCACCATCATTTTCATTGCCCATTTTATTACTGCTATCTTCAATTTCTAAATCAATTTGATTACAGGCTTGTTTTGCATCAATTTGAATATGCTTGACTACAGCATTGGACTCCCCACTGCACTCCCCCAAATTGGATGCACCCACTCCATTTATTTCAATTTCTAAATGTAATTTTATTTCATTAGATTCATTGGGATCTTGGAACAATGATTCATGACTTTTCTCAGTTTCCTGATTGCCAAGATCATAAGGTCCTTCATCAGAATCAGCATAATTTTCAGGGAAAAAGCAGCACCCTGTCTCATCAATCCAAGCAATAGGTTGCTGCAATCCAGTTATAAGATTCATCTGATACATGTGCAAAAAATTCAGAACAAGATGCTTGCCATTTAACTCTACCTCCACAACTGCTTTCTTTACATCAAAATCTTTCCTAACCAAGTCAACAACATCCTGAGGAAAGTCCATCCATCCGCCATTTTGATAGACCATCAAGCGTTCTGGCCGCCCGCTCTTCTTATAATTCAAGTAATACCTAACCAACGACCGTCCAATATGAGTCCCTGAGTATGTCGGCTTGCTTTCGTACCTGTTCAATCTCACCCGTTTGACAACATTGTTTGTTGGTGATATTAGTGATGTCCATTGAGGTAACACTGGTCGCAGAGCTTCATTTGGACATGTAGCATGCCGAGATGCACGCTTTCGCTTCAGTTTGAGCACAGCCCTACCCAATGCCTTTTCGGTGTTTGCTTCCATTTTTATCTACTAGATCAATATCTTTAAACACGTTCGAATATAAAAGCTCCGAATCAGCGGTCAAATAGAATTCTAGTACTTGAGCAGTTTTAAATAAATTGTGCCAGTGCGGGTGAGAACCATGACATCAAGAAAATTGGGAACTCCCTGGATATTTAAAAAATATGAGTATAAGGGACTAATGTAAAGGATCATGTACACGTCATTATAAAGTTGACATAACAAATAATAAATTAGTCAATAGAAATCAATCAATCAAAACACTTCGGCTTTCAGATGAAATTGGCAAAAATCCCATCTCCAAGAATATAAGAAAAATATTAATGCCAAAGAAAATTTATCCATTTATTACCATTTTCATCCATAGATTAATAGTATAGCGTAAAAGTCTTTAGTCGGTCATTAGCTCAATATTGCTGATAATGATATATATATGATAAGGAAGGAGAAAGACAGAGCTTTCTTTAAGTTTCAAGCCCTGGGTGTGCTGCTATATAAGCTGATACACAACAACTTAAGTGATAGTTCAATAAGCCCTAGAACAACTTATTCAGGGTTACTAATATACTAAGCTCACCCCAATCTTTCATACACCAGGTATAACCTTCGGCTTTATTTGGGAGTTAGTAGGGGAATAGAAGGGAGGGCTTTGAGGAGAAAGGGAGGAACAAAGGGGAAGGGAGAATAATATCCCATCTGGCATGGGGGTTTATTTATCTCCATAGAACTAAACCTCCTCAATATGGTGAACTAAAAAAATATTAGCGGAGGACTTCGGAATGATTTGAAAGAAGAAAAAAATCAAATCATATAACAGAAAATATTAGTCACAGGACCTCTCCTCCCCTCCCAAAACACGCACTCAACAAGGTGACAGATTCCCCTCGTTTTCCCTCCTTCCCCTCCCATTCCTTCCTAACTCTCAACTATTTAAAATGTGAAAAGGTCACTTGCTACTCGTGCAACTATTTAAAACGTGAATATTTTTAAATAAAAACAGAAGAGACAATGTAAAAACAGAATATTATAAAAGATGCTCCTGCATCAGCCTGTTGACCCTTCTAGAAATTAAACATTTGCTGGACATAGACTTATCTTCTGTCCAATAACCTACATAGACAATTCAATTTTGCAAGACTTATAAAATACAGAAGCATTTTTTAGTGTAATAATTGATATCTCACTTATCAGCAGTCCAAAAAAGGATATAAGAAAAAAATATCAAAAGCAAAGTAATGTACTTGCAATCCTAACGAAAGCTTGTTATGTGTTCATATTGAAGTTATATTAATGATCAACCATTGATTATTTTCATATTATATTAAAGCTAAAGCACACAACAAAGCTTCTTGTAAATTAGACATCTTTAGCTATAAAGTTGTATAATCGACATTTACTTATGTTTAAAAAAAACTTATAATACATTCATTTGAAGTTATTTAACAAAGTATCAAATAGTTTTAAATGTATGCAATAAACAGAAAATAGGAGCTGCGAGAGGAGAAAGGAAACTAAAAAAACTAACAAATCCTATTGATCCAATAAATCTAAAAATAAACTGCATAAAGAGAATTTACGAGGAATAGATCTTGGCCAATTCTTTCTGTACTTGTAACTTAAGTTAGCAAGCAAAACTAGTTTCAACAACCAAACTAAAACAACAAGAAATTCATACATTAATCAAAACAAAAACAAAAAAAAACCACAAAATTAACTAAAAGCATATAAAGAAAATTTATGCATACCAAGCACTGCAGTTACCGTTCATACTATACATTTTTCTCTGAAACAGCGATATTCCTGATCACAAAACAAAAAAATACAAATCAAACAGAGCTAACGACTTTCAACAAAATTAAAATAACAAACCCATATATCTATCAACAGCCAAAGCCAAATATATCAAGGTATAAACGGATCAAAACGCAGTCAAATTTAAAATAAAATAAAATAATAGAAAAAAAATATCAATTCACTTCCAATAGCAAACTAGGCCCTAAAAATGATGAAAAACAAAATAATATCTACCAAAACACAAAACAGCCGGAAAAAACCCCCGATCTACAAAAATCCAAGCCCGACTTAGAAGTCAACGTAAACGAAAATTTCAAATACCGAGAAATTCATAATAAAGAACGATTAATTAAATCCGCACGAAAATTATAAAAATAGAATCGAGAAAACTGACAGTGTAAACACGCACACACACACACAAAAATAACAACGTTACCTATTTTTCTCAAAAAAAAATTACTATTGCATTTTTTTCCCGATTAGAATTTCCAGATATGAGGTTTAAAAATTGGAAGGAGAAACCCTAACTAGAAGAGGCGGCGGAGGGAAAGTATGATAAACAACGACGCCTGAGAAGGAAAGGGAATAGGTCGGTGGGGTTTTTATGGGTGGCGATTTCGTAGCACACCGTGCGAACTCATTCACACTGTTTTCCTCCTTTCCAAGTAAACTATCGAAGAAGATTCTTCTTAGGGTTTGATAATCTCACCCACCACGTGGATATGCCTTTATCACAGCTTTATCTCATTGGATTGTCCTTTCTATTTTTTATTTTATTAATTTTTGATAAAAAAAAAAATAGAGTATACAGTATCGGTGTAATTGTGTAACCTCGTTTTACATTAACGACCGATTAATATTAAGAATTTGATAATTTTTTTTTTTTTAAATGTTTTACGACGAATACATAAAAGAATTTGAGACATGTTAAATGCATTAAATATTGTTCCTATCTAAATTTTATATTTAAATTTAAATAAATAAATTTATAAAAAAATAATGCATTTAGATTAAATAACTTTTAAATCTATTTAACTTTTTTTACTCTTATTAGTATTCAAATGAATACTCACCTAGCTATCTGTGAACTTTATTTTATTGCACCAACGCATGTACAAATTTTTTCTGTTATTGAACTTTTTCTTTTAAAAATACAATTATTAATTTAGTATCAATGTGTAAAAAAAAAGGGTTAAGCAATAAGTTTTTATATTAAATTAATTGTCACTAACAATAAAATACAAAGACCAAAAAACCAGACCAAAAATCCTATTTTTATAGATAATAATAAATAAATTATTCATTTTCAGCTTCTAGAATTTTTTTGAAAATATATCCTAGTTCTCTTTTTCGGCATTAAAATATATAAGTCAATGACACATATATGATAATTCAACTTAGTCCAACTTCTGTTTTGTTTCTATATTTTTATTTTTACCCTGAATAAGGGTCCGGTAAATAAAGTTTAGTCTATTCTAGTAATACTATAGTCAAATGAGGAAGTTAATTGTATGCTTTTATTTAGCTTGCCATATTAGCAAATAATAACTTTGTCGTCTTCGTTTGTTTTAAATTCTGTTCGTCTAATTCATTGTTTGACTCAATAATTTCATTGATTCAAAAAGATAGCCAAGTGTTTTATTTTCAAGTTGTTTGGTGGTCGATACACCACATCCACATAATAAGAGTGCCGCAATAGATTTAAACAAAATGACAGTTAAGTGTTTATAGAAGAATTTGAAAGAGTTCAAATCTTAGCAAGGAAAACAAAATAATGAGCTAATAAATAAAAAGGTTGAAACAAATATTTCATTTCAGAATCAGAATTTCACGAGGATATAGGTGTTAAGGCACTAGAAGATCTAATCTAATAACAGAAAAGCCACGTCATCCAAAGTCTAAACATAAGTTCCACTTGGAATGACATCTATATACTTGAAAAAAAATTCTTTTCCTTTTCATACACGTTTCAATATATAATATAAATTTAATATATATTTCATTTCATCTCCAAAGCTTCACACATCATCCCTAGGCAGTATTTAGTAGAAAGTGGATATTCAGATACTGCATCGATAACAACATACATTAGTATAGCTTCTATATAAATTAGGACCAAAAAAGAAGAAAAAAATGGGAACACCGCATTGCTACAATATACCAAGCTAGACAATATCATATCAAACAAACAAAAATTCCATAAACTTGGATCGACTAAGAGGTAAGAACAGATGATTTTGCCCTTTAGATGTATTTGCTAAGATAAATGAAAAATAAATAAAAACTAAGTCATGAGTTTTACATGGTATTTCCTCATGCATCAGCTTATTGTGTGTCATAAATGATAAATAAAACAAATCCTAATCTTTGAAGAAGGCTTTTGCTTCTAAAGAGGTAATTGTACCTCAACTTTTCCGAACAATTAAAAATAACTCTAAAATAATATATTTAATAAATATTTTATAATTACTATAAAATAAAATAAAATAAATCATTTTTAGAAATTTAACTTAAATTTGAGTACATAATTTACATAGATATTTCTATTTAATGCCAAAAATAATATAATATAAAACAAAACAAAAAAATCGTGAAAATTCATTCTTCATGTTGTTGTTTCTATTATGTACATCATTTTATCTTGTTTGTCTTATTAGCATCCTATTACAAACTTTCCTTTACTCTTCATTCTATTTTATTTCAAACAAATAAGGTTATTACTTGTATCACTTCTGCATTCAAAATCTGAAGTCGTGTAAAATTTGAAACAAAATATTCATAATTTAATTTTATCTAATGAACAGGAGAAGAAAAAAATAAACAACTTAGTAGCAAACAAACAAATAGAAGAAGGATTTTATCTTTACTTTATAATCATTATCCAAACAAACAGAAGAAGGATTAAAGTATTTCTTTCATCTTTACTTTATAATCATTATACAAATATAATATATAGAATGAGTTATGAATAAAAATGAAAAAAAACTTGTTGTTATACGTCAGGTCCTAAGGGTATAAAAAAAAAGGTTAGAAATGATAAGATTAAAAACTCAAACCTTCGACGTCGTCGTCGCCGAAACGTCGATCATACCATTTTGTCCTTCCGTGCTTGCCCCCCTTAATCTCTCCCCTTCTGTCTCAGTCCCCTTTTCCCTCTTTTGGTCCTATGTGTTTTGTCCATATTTTTCCTCTCATGTGTTGTTCCTCTTTTGATTTTCTGGGTTGTTCACGTTTGAGAAATGTATCATGCACCCCCCAACTTAACTTCTAAACCTCCATCCCAAATGAAAATACCATTTTGTCCCTTAAAAACATTTATCACTCTATTATTCACCCCATTTTTTCAAAACTTACAAAATTTACATTATCATTCCAAAATGTTCAAACTTTCGAAATATAAACAGTAAGTTTTTTTTATATTTTCAAAACTTTTGATTGTGTTTCGAAACGTAATTTTCCATAATATTTTGACATTTTTTAAACTTTCGATAAATCTAAGGCTTTCGAAATGTATTTTTCCAGAATTGATCAAAAAAATTGAAACTTTTGATCAATTTGAAAGTTTCTAGATTTTATAAAAACTTTTGAAACTTTTAAACAAGTTGAAATATTCGAAACATAATTTCTCAGATTTTTGAAGGCTTCCATTAATTCAAAACTTTCAAGGCATAAATTTCCAGAAAAACATCAAAATGTTCGAAACTTTCTAAATAGAAAATTCTAGAATTTTTCGAAATTTTCAAAATAGAAAACTCCAGAATTTTTGAAACTTTTGAACAATTTAAAATTTCGAAATAGGAAAATTTTGAAACTTTCCATATTTTGAAATGTAATCCCTACTTCGAAAATTTGAAACTTCTGAAAATGTTCAAAAATTTTGGAATTTTCTGTTTCAAAAGTTTTAAACAGTTCGAAAATCTTGGAAATTGTCATTTCGAATTTTTCAAAACATTTGATTATTTTACAATTTTGTTAAATTAAAAGGGTAAAATTGTATTTTTTTTATATAAATTGAGGATGACAGATTTAAGTGGGACGTGCGTGGTAGAAAACTCTTCACCTTTGCTTTCCTCAAGCCAACCGTAGCCCTCCCTTCTTCTTACTAACTAGGGTTTTGGTATTAAAAAGGGTTTGAGTCCTAAGCCCATTAGTATTTCTTTACAATCAGATTTTATATTGATAAAATTGATATTGCTATTTTTTTACTAACCAAGATCAATCTTCGTTATAATCAAGATTAATCTTGAGTTAAACTTTCAGTTTTAAACATGAATTTTTAAAAAGGGGCAATTATAATTCAAACACCTCTTCCTTATAATTGACATTGTTACTTCAATTTTTTCTTCGTGTTAAATGTTATCTCAGAATGACCAATCTTGGACCAAGAAGAATATTCAGTGGTTTTTGAAAATGGTTTAAAAAACTGAGTTTCTGATGGTTTTGATAAAGCTCCAAAACGTTCTTCGTTTTTTACATTAGCTGAGTTCTTGTTTTTTTAGTTTTTGAGAAAAATTTGCTTTTGTTGTCAAATGTTCTTCTTTCTTAAAGATCCTTTTGTTCTTGATTTTTTCATCCATTTTTTAAAAAGAGCATGCAAATTCTAAATGTTCAATTTTGTCACAATATGAATATTTGATTTTGCATTTTCCCTCTTTCATTTTAGGAACAAAAAAGGTTTCATACATTTTGGTTTTTTGAGTTTTATCAAAATCAAGCCCAACTTTATCAAATATCCCCACTTGGGATCCCATGATTCTCGGAAAAGTCTCAATAGCTTTAATGAAGTTTTTCAAATCATTTTTAAAAGTTTCAACTTCAGCCTTGAGAAGATTGTTCTTCGTTTGAGGTGAAGATCGATCTTGACTTACTGAATTTTCAGTTTCAAGATTTTTGAGTTGAGATTCTTTCATATTTTGAATGATCTCTTTAAGTTTATCATTCATAGCCTGAACTTTCTCTTTCTCTTCTTTTTCCTTGTGAAATTTTTCTTTAAAAGAACTACCCTTTTGAATAAGAAAATTTGAATCATTTAGCAAATTATCAAATTTTGTTTCCATTTGTTTACATACAAAACATGGTTCAGAATTTGTTACCTATGTATCTTCAATGTTTGCCATCAAACACAGATTTGCTGCTTCAGGTTCATCTGTTTCTGATTCATCAGAATCATCCCAGGTTGCCATCATTGACTTCTTTTTGAAAGGAAATTTCTTTGGCACATTTTTGTTTGATGGTCATTCAGTTTTGTAATGTCCTTGTTTGTTGCATCCAAAGCTAGTGATTTTGCTTTTATCAATTTCATTCTTGAAGTCCTTTTTGTATGGGGATCCTTTTTTGATCTGATCTCTTCTCTTCATCATTCTTTGTATCTTTCTTGTGAGGAGAGTAATCTCTTCATCAACATCTTCTTGACTATCTCCTGAATCACTTTTCTCATTTGTTTGTTGAATACTTGGTGAGCTTTGAGATGATTTTAAGGCTATTACTTTGTCTTTCTTTATAGGTTTATCTTCCAGTAACAGTACTTCATGCACCCTTAGAGTTCCAATAAGTTCTTCTAAGCCCAGTACTTCTAGATTTTTGGCTTGACTTAAAACTGTCACCAATGGTCTCCATATGATTGGAAGACATCTCATGATCTTTCTTATCATGTCTTGTACTGAATAAGCTTTGCCAAGGGAGCGTATTTTGTTCACTATAGTTGTGAATCTTGAGTACATTTCATCGATTGTTTCTCCTTCATTCATTTCAAACAATTCGAACTTTCGAATACCAATGTCAATTCTTGTTTCCTTAACATGACTTGTTCCCTCATGGTGAGTTTGCAATGTGTCCCATACCTTCTTGGCCGTATCACATTCATCTACTCTTTCACTTTCTTCCCTGCTTAGGTCACATGATAAAAATAATTGAGCTTTTGAGTTTAGAAGTACCTTAGATTTTTCATCTGTTGTTCAATCTGTTACTTTCTTTTCAGCCGATGTTGAATCGTTTGGATCTACGTTTGGTATGAAGTCTCCATCTATGATGATTCTCCACATACCAATATCTTGTGACTTTAGGAACAATTGTATTTTGCCTTTACAGAAGTAATAATCTGAGCCATCAAAGTTTGGTGGTCTATTTGAATACCCTCCCTCGGCTATGTATTTGGCTTTTGACATTTATCTTCCTGAATCTTTTGCTCTAACACTTTTTGGTTGCTTAAACCTTTGTGGTATTAGAGAACCATTGATTCTGCAACCTAAGCATAAACATCTTTTTAGAAAACTCAAAACAAGCTCCTTCATTGATAATTAAAAGGGTACAAGTGAAACATTTTTCTCTATATCTGAAATACATTGTTTTTATCGCTCTCGGTGAATTAAAATGTTCATTGCTTCTATCAAACTATTACAATGTTGAATGAAAATAACAATCTCATCAAGTGTGGCAGATGGAACTATGATTGCTTATGCTTTCCTTAAGAATATTAGATCATTTCGATTGCTTGGTTCGCTATGAAAGTGAGTTTTTCACAACGACCCATCTACATTATCCCTTCTGGCCCAAACATCTCTAGTGCTTCCACGTGTTCCATCATTCGGTTTAACATATTTGCTTCCTCTTGTTCCTTCAACCACACATCTCGGTACATAGCAACAACTTCTTGTTTTTCAATTTTTTCTTCTTCTATCCTTGTCTTATATTCTACTACCACTATCTCCAACTGTTGTTTCAAATCTTTCAATTGTCTTTTTGCATTTCTTTCACTGATTTCTGAATCTTTCAACCATTTTCTCAACTTTTCAACTTGCGCTTGGTCTATTTCTTGTCTTCTCAAACACAAAGACTCGGCTAGATCCCTTAAATTGCATTGAAGCTTGAGCTTATAATCCTCCTCTACCTTCGCCCTGTTATTTGATCTTTCAAGAGAAATCCTCTTCTACTCATTTCTCAACAGGACAATCTCATATGCTCGATGGACTACCGTTAACTCTTCTCGCATATTCTTCTTTTGCTTTTCTGCCACTAGAGTTCATGCTTGCAACTTCTCAATTTCTTCACTAACGATAGTGTGTCGCATTGTTCTTTCATCGATCGCCTCAAATGTACGGTGAAAAATGTAGCTTAATCTCTTGGACCATATTCTTGACCCACTATCGGTAGCAATCATTTGCACCACAATTTCTACTTCCTAGTTCCTTCCCTTTTTTAATTATCGTCTTCCAATATTGACGTACTATGCTCAAATCTTCAATGCTTTATAGACTCATGTCTTAAAGAATAAAATGGATTATTAATTTTGGCATTGGTTCTCCTATGATAGGATATCAAGTTGTCTCAAGGCCAATACTGGGTTGTAATAAACACAACCTTTAGTCCCCGTAAGTGGCACATTAGGGAATGCTCCACATTGATATATATACTTCTTTTACATTTCGCATACCATCAAATTGTTTTTTCATTAAGATCTACCAATCTTCGAGCCCATTCTCGATTATCCTTTATGTCAACATAACAATTCTTGAAATTATTGATAGGGCAACGCTTTTGGCACCCACTATCAAACATATGATTCACCAATCAGACGTGCAAAATAGGTAAATAACACAAAATTCGCTTGCATTTTTTTCTCATGACAATAGTTAAGTGTATAGTACAAGTCAGCGATGACAACTACTGTAGGATTTTCTCATCTATTCTTTAAAGATAGGAAGATATCGATTGCTGCTAAATTAATAATTTCTTCATCACTCAGGAATAGAACAACTCCATAGATGATGAGAGCTAGAACCTCCATAAAAGTACTTTAATCTTGGGCTTTTAGCTAAAGGATGTGTTATTTCCTCAAAATAACTTCTTAGAAAACCAGAAGTCCTTTTCTTTTTTTGGCTAATCAACATTTTCTCTTCAACCATTAGTATCTCAGCTACTTTGATTGTTGATTGATAATTCCCCATGTACCGATAATGTTTTCCTTTTTCCATGGAGTAACGTAAAATGGATCCAAACTCTTCCAAAGTAGACGCAAGTTGGAAGCCTTGAAAGGTGAAACATCTGAAAGGAGAGTCATAGAATTGAGCCAAAGCGGTAATAGTCCCTATTGAAGTAACAATGTCAATTATAAGGAAAGGGGGTATGCATTATAATTTCCCCTTTTTAAAAAATCATGTTTAAAACTGAAAGTTTAACTCAAAATTGATCTTGGTTATAACGAAGATTGATATTGGTTAGTAAAAAACAGCAATATCAATTTTATCAATATAAAATCTGATCGTAAAGCATAAAATAAATAGAGATAGAGAAAGAGAGATTACACACGCATATATCCTGGTTCACCCAAACATGGGTTACGACCAGTACTCACAAATGTGAGATTTTCCACTATGTGCTCAAAGGCAAGATCGTTCTTGGTTTTCACAGATCAATCTTGATCTTTACATAGTTTCTACCCTTCTACCTAGAAAGGATTTCCTCAGTTTTACCTTAACTATTTCAGAAAGGATTTTGCGAGCTACCTTTCAAAACATGAAAAGATTTTTACAAACTACTCAAGCTTATGTTACCAAAATAACCTTCGAGTTACAAAGTGATGATTTTGAGAATGTTTAGAATCTGGGTATTTACTCAACTATTGTTTGAGAAATAGATTCTATAAATAGAACTCAGTTGGTATTGATTCTAACACAACACAAAGATTAAAACTGCAAGCTGAAGACTGATTTCGAGATACTTGAGTATGATTGAATGATTGATGTTTTTTATGGCACTTTGAGTTGTGTTTTGTTCTTTATCTTTAAGCTGTATTTATAAGCTTCAATAGAGCTTTAGGATAGCTCATATATCCGTTGAAATAGGGCCAATTGTCATGAAGTAGTGGTTGGATAAAGCTAGTCCTAAAGCAAGAGTGATTATGCTAAATCCAAGAACGTTCTTGACATCCAAGATTGTTCTTCAAATTTGTTGGAGATGAGCTGACTTGTACTTGTGATTGTGTCAGTTGTTTGAGATGGTTGCTTGCTTTTCAGTCACGTGTGCAGGTCTAGATTGAAAGTACCATCAACAATGTACTTTACAACTTGCAACTTTGTACTTGCAATTGCCTCACTTGAAGAATGATCTTGTTTTATACTTTTTATGAAGCATGTCTTTGATCCTTTGAATTCTGGAATAATTATGCGTTAGATTGATTATTGCTTATTCTTGATGATGATATGAGATGAATAAAGCTTCTATGATCCGATCTCTAACAAAGAAACTGATTATTCTTGTTTCTGACAAAAACGAAGATCGTTCTTCGTTTCATAGAACTATGTCAAGATCGATCTTCGTTTTACTGCTTTTGCTTTCTTTGATTTTAATTAGATCTGTTTTGTAATGCTTGATACCTACCTTGTTTTAACACACTCAAATGCACATGTTAAATACCAAAACATTTAGAATCATAATTAAAAGTCTTTAATTAACTTTTTGTTTAATTATCATCAAAACATTAAAATTGAGATTTTGTCTTAACAATCTCCCCATTTTTTATGATGACAAAACATGTTAATTTAGATTTTTAATTTTGATTCTAATAATAATTCATAGAGCTTTTTAATTAAAAAACTTCCCCTTAATATGCGCTAAACATTTGAACCAAATAATGATGTTTCATTCATGTCACAAAAAGATCTTTCGATCATTACATGGTGGTTCAAAAACAAACAAAATACAAGTAATCATAAGTAGATAACTACATATCAGACTTTAAAATCTAAGATATTTCTCCCTTTTTGTCATAGCAAAAAGGAATAGGAGAATAAAGCTAAAACAGTGAATCAAAACGACAACGACGGGGAAGACCCCTCAGACGATGGAGACAACGAAGGCTGAGGAATTTCTGGAAATGTTGGAGGAGGATTTGGCATAGGTGGTTCGAGAACAAGCTTGGGGGCAAGCTGATGTGCCATCCAGTCTCGCAGAATTGCTTGCTCTTTATCTTGATGAGCTTGTCTCGCAATTATGGTTTGAATAACAGCAAAAAACTCTGGGAATATTCTTATAATCCCTTGATGATTCCTTTTCCAGTTTTGTCCTTTTAGAAGGATGCTTATGGTCTTTAATTGGAGTGTGTTTGGAAGGAGTAGCAGATGTACAAAAAGTAGATAGAGTGGCAAAAGTGGTGTTGATGTGAGGAATAGAGTTGGGAGCGGAGTGATGGGGTATAGAAGTGCCAACTGTATCTGAATCAGGAAAAGTCAAGTATTGACTTATTCAAAATAGTGATGAGGTGGTAGTTTTTTGGGGTGAAACAAAAATTGGAGACATTTTTTAAGTGTGTTGAATGGGAAGTGTAGGGCACAAAACGCCTGGAAAAGATGGATTTATTTCAGGTGGAAGTGTAGAAGTTGTAGGATTCAAGTGTGGGAAAACAACAGGAAATGAGGAACGTTCTTGGGGTTCAGGTGTTGTGTGTGCAGTAGAGATTCGTGCAGACCTTTTTCTTTTGCTTGTGGGTGATGGATTGAAAGCAGGTTGTGGTGAGGGTGGGACGACGGGAATCTATTTCATATGTGAGATGTTCTTGGATGAGAATTTTAAATTTGAGGATTCAGTTGAATGTGGAATCTGAAAATGCCTGAAAATTTTGGAGAATACCATGCCATCAGGAACAGTATTTCTCTTATAATCCTTTTTTATGGCAACAATCATATGTTGGATTATCAAATGTGGCAGATTTAACTTCTTGCAATGAAGAAGATGATAAATGACTAGAGCGTCATTATCAGAAACGAATTCATGACTACCACATTGGGGTAAAATGTTGTGTTGGCTAATGTTGTTAAAAAAATTTGGAAGGGGTTTCAGATCAACTGAAAGACATTTGGTGGATCCATCAACAAATAGCTCTTGGAACACCTCTTCTCTTGAAATGTTTAAGGTCGTGTACCAATCTTTTCCAAATATTGTTAAGCCTTCAGATGGTATTTTCAAAATATCCGCCAAAATCAGAGGGTCAAGTTGAATTTCAATACCTTTCAAGGTTGAGACTATGAGAGACTTGTCTTCAAAGCCTTCAGCTTTGCAATAAAAGGCTCGAATGAATTGTGGGTAAATGACAATCAGATATTTTCCGGAAATTAGTCCAGCCAAGTGCATCAGTATGATGTTGGATGGAGATCCCTTCTATTTGAAGATTTTCAAAGTCAAAACCCCTGCCAATACCAATAGGGCATTGAGCCCATTTTTTAGAAAATATTTTTTGGATTTTGGAAGAAATCAGAGATGGAATAAGAATTTTTGAGGAATAGTGTTCGGTGAAGGATTTAGGGTTTGTTGTTGTGGTTTTTTGGGTCGGAGTTTTAAGAGGAGAATGTTCTTTGGTTGGTTGTTTGGTTGAAGATGAAGAACGTTCTTGAGGTTGGAGTTTTAAGAGGAGAATGTTCTTGAGGTGAAAGTTGAGATGAAGAACGTTCTTGAGGTTGGAGTGGCGGCGAAGATTGTTCTTGAGGTTGGAGTGGCTGCGAAGATCGTTCTTGAGGTTGGAGTGGTTGTTTTCTTCAGATATTTTTTAGGGATTGAGTTTTTGGGAGGCCAAAAACTGTGAAAGTGTTGAATTAGATTTGGATTTAGGTTTTCTTGGTTGAGATTTTGTGTGTTTGATTTTAGTTGGAAGATGTTTGGAAGAAGATTTAGGGGATGGTGGATGAGTTTTTGGAATTTCTGGGGATTTTGAAATTTATGAGGACTTTGGTTTTGTGGGCTGTGATGCATGAGCAGCTTGTGATTTGGGAATATGTTAAGGTGGTGGGGAAAAGTACGGAGGGTCTTCAAACAGACCACCATACTTTGATGGCTCATATCAAAAATAATTTTTTCCGTGGAACCATTGACACAACACTTTTTAAGAAAACAAGTAAAAATGATTTCCCGTGGAAACATACACTTCTAAACCTTCACTGTTTAGCTTTATTCTCCTATTCCTTTTTGCTATGACAAAAGGGGAGAAATATCTTAGATTTTAAAGTCTGATATGTAGTTATCTGCTTATGATTACTTGTATTTTTTTTGTTTTTGAACCACCATGTAATGATCGAAAGATCTTTTTGTGACATGAATGAAACATCATTATTTGGTTCAAATGTTTAGCACATATTGAGGGGGAGTTTTTTAATTAAAAAGCTCTCTGAATTATTATTAGAATCAAAATTAACATGTTTTGTCATCATCAAAAAGGGGGAGATTGTTAAGACAAAATCTCAATTTAATGTTTTGATGATAATTAAACAAAAGGTTAATTAAAGACTTTTAATTATGATTCTAAATGTTTTGGTATTTAACATGTGCATTTGAGTGTGTTAAAACAAGATAGGTATCAAGCATTACAAAGAAGATCTCATTAAAATCAAGAAAACAAAAGCAGTAAAACGAAGATCGATCTTGACATAGTTCTTGGAAACGAAGAACGATCTTCGTTTTTGTCAGAAACAAGAATAATCAGCTTCTTTATGAGAGATTGGATCCTGGAAGCTTTATTCATCTCATATCTTCATCAAGAATAAGCAATGATCAATCTAAGTCATAATTATTCCAGAATTCGAATGATCAAAGATATGTTTCATAAAAAGTATAAAACAAGATCATTCTTCAAGTGAGGCAATTGCAAGTTCAAAAATTGCAAGCTGTAAAAACTACACTGTTGATTGTACTTTCAATCTAGACCCGCACACGTGACTGAAAAGCAAGCAATCATCTCAGACAACTGACACAACCACAAGTACAAGTCAGCTCATCTCTAACAAATTCGAAGAACGATCTTGAATGTCAAGAATGTTCTTGGATTTAGCATAAGCATTGTTGCTTTATAACTGGCTTTATCCAACCACTCCTTCATGACAGTTGGCTTTATTTCAACGGATATATGAATTGTCTTAAAGTTCTATTGAACTTGCAATTGGCTTATAAATACAGCTTAAAGATAAAGAACAAGACACAACTCAAAGTGTCATAAAAAACATCAATCATTCAATCATACTCAAGTATCTCGAAATTAGTCTTCAGCTTGCAATTTTTATCTTTGTGTTGTGTTAGAATCAGTACCAACTGAATTCTATTTATAGAGTCTATTTCTCAAACAAAATTGAGCAAATACTCATATTCTAAACATTCTCAAAATCACCACTTTGTAACTCAAAGTTATTTTGTTAACATAAGCTTAAGTAGTTTGTAAAAATTATTTAATATTTTGAAAGGCAGCTCGTAAAATCCTTTCTGAAATAATGTAAGGTAAAACTGAGGAAATCCTTTCTAGGTAGAAGGGTAGAAACTGTGTAAAGATCAAGATTGATCTGTGAAAAATAGTGTGACAACCAAGAACAATCTTGCATTTGAGCACATAGTGGAAAATCTCACATTTGTGAGGATTGGACGTAACCCGTGTTTGGGTGAATTAGGATATATGCGTGTGTAATCACTCTATCTCTATTTATTTTATGTTTTACGATCAAATTTTATATTGATATTGCTGTTTTCTACAAACCAAGATCAATCTTCGTTAAAACCAAGATCAATCTTGAGTTAAACTTTTAGTTTTAAACAAGAATTTTTAAAAAGGGGAAATTATAATGCAAACCCCATTTCCTTATAATTGACATTATTACTTCAATAGGGGCTATTGCCGCTTTGGCTCAATTCTATGACTCTCCTTTCAGATGTTTCACCTTTCAAGGGTTCCAACTTGCGTCTACTATGGAAGAGTTTAGATCCATTTTACGTTACTCCACGGAAAAAGGAAAACATTATTGATACATGGGGAGTTATCAATCAACAATCAAAGTAGCTGAGATACTAATGGTTGAAGAGGAAATGTTGATTAGCCAAAAAAAGAAAAGGACTTATGGTTTTCTAAGAAGTTTTTTTGAGAAAATAACACATCATTTAGCAAAAGCCCAAGATTAGAGTACTTTTATGGAGGTTCTAGCTCTCACCATCTATGGCGTTGTTATATTCCCGAGTGATGAAGAAATTATTATTTTAGCAGCAATCGATATCTTCCTAGCTTTAAAGAAGAGAGGAGAAAATCCTACGGCAGCTGTCATCGCTGACGTGTACTATACACTTAACTATTGCCATGAGAAAAAATGTAAGCGAATTTTGTGTTATTTACCTGTTTTGTACGTCTGATTGGTGAATCATATGTTTGATAGTGGGTGCCAAAAGCGTTGCCCTATCAATAATTTTAAGAATTATTATGTTGACATAAAAGATAATCGAGAATGGGTTCGGAGATTGGTAGATCTTAATGAAAAAATAATTTGATGGTATGCAAAATGTAAAAGAAATATATATATCGATATGGAGCATTCCCTAATGTGCCATTTACGGGGACTAGAGGTTGTGTTTATTATAACCCAATATTGGCTTTGAGACAACTTGGATATCCTATCATAGGAGAATCAATGCTAAAATTAATAACCATTTTTATTCTTTAAGACATGAGTCTATAAAGCATTGAAGATTTGAGCATAGTACGTCCATATTGGAATACGATAATTAGAAAATGGAAGGAACTAGGAAGTAGAAGTTGTGGTGCAGATGATTGCTACCGACAGTGGGTCAAGAATATGGTCCAAGAGATTAAGCTACATTTTTCGCCGTACATCTGAGGCGAAGCTGCAAGCATGAATTCTAGTGGCGGAAAAGCAAAAGAAGAATATGCTAGAAGAGTTAATGGTAGTTCGTCGAGCATATGAGATTGTCCCGTTGGAAAATGAGCAGAAGGCGATTTTTCTTGAAATATCAAATAAGAGAGCGAAGGTATATGAGGATTATAAGATCAAGCTTCAATGCAATTTAAGAGATCTAGACGAGTCTTTGTGTTTGAGAAGACAAGAAAGAGACCAAGCGTGAGAGCAAGTTGAAAAGTTTAGAAGAAGGTTGAAAGATTCAGAAATCAGTGAAAGAAATGCAAAAAGACAATTGAAAGATTTGAAACAACAGTTAGAGATAGTGGTAGTAGAATATAAGACAAGGATATAAGAAGAAAAATTGAAAAACAAGAAGTTGTTGCTATGTACCGAGATGCATGGTTGAAGGAACAAGAGGAAACAAATATGTTAAATCGAATGATGGAACAAGTGGAAGCACTAGAGATGCTTGGGACAAAAGGGATAATGTGGATGGATCATTGCGAAAAACTCACTTTCATAGTCAACCAAGCAATCGAAATGATCTCGTACTCGTAAGGAAATCTGCCACACCTGATGAGATTGTTACTTTCATTCAACATTGTAATAGTTTGATATAAGCAATGAACAGTTTAATTCGCCGAGAGCGATAAAAACAATGTATTTCAGATATAGAGAAAAATGTTGCACTTGTACCCTTTTAATTATCAATGAACGAGCTTGTTTTGAGTTTTCTAAAAAGATGTTTCTGCCTAGGTTGTAGAATCAATGGTTCTCTAATACCCACATCCATGCATATAAATCTTCATTTTTTTAACTAGCATTATATGATCTTTTAGAAAAAATCAATAAAGTTGTTTCCCTAACACCCTTATCGGACTCGCGCAAACTCCAAGATCATGGATGAACTTGAACAAAACCAAGAAGTGATGAGAGCGGGTGTTAGCCAATTGAAGGACAAGGTAGATAGAACCCTAGAGGTTATACAGGCATTGACAACGAAGGATAATACGGATGGGAATCCTCCAACTACAAATGAAGAAAACCAAGCTACTTTGTCTCACCCACCATGCTTTACCCCAACTACCCAACAGTTTTGTGTGCTAGCCATGCAATTTCTTATGTATGGTCTCCCACATGGTTATACTCCACCCATAATCATCAACCCCGGGGACAATAACCCAAACCACTCGACTATCAACACCTAAACCCTAAACCAACAACAAATCCCATCTCCTATGGGCTACGTGCCACCCCAAAACGCTATACACTCACAAAATATTTCATTTAGTGCACCCCAAGTACCCCATTTTGATGCTAACGAAAATTGGCAACAACCTTATGTTGGTGATGATACACATTCGAAAGAAAAATTCCATGTTTTAGAATAATGAATAAAAGCAATTGAAGGACATAATGTTTATGGTCTCGAAGCTTTTGATATGTGTTTGGTTCCCAATGTGGCGATCCCTTCAAAATTCAAGATACCTGAGTTTGAAAAATACAAAGGTGTCACATGTCCTAAAAACCATTTGACCATGTGTTGTAGAAAAATGGTTTCTCATGCTCATAATGACAAACTTCTCATCCTTTTTTTTCAAGACAGTTTGAGAGGGGAATCATTAAATTGGTATATGCATCTCGAGCAAAATCGAAACCATTCGTGGAAAGATTTGGTTGGCGCCTTCTTGAAACAATACATGTGTAACATTGACATAGCCCCGAACATGAGGCAATTGCAAAATTCGTCGAAAAATGACAGTGAAACATTCAAAGAATATGCACAACGGTGGAGAGAAGTGGTATCGCAAGTAGATCTTCCTTTATCTGAAAGAGAAATGGTTGGTAATGGATATTCTCCATTCGCCCTTTTATGATAAGATGATTGGCAGTATGTCATCAAACTTTGCTGATATGGTCATGATATGAGTGGTAAGATTGTATGTGGAACGAGTAGTATGAAGAAACTCCAGATAGAATTTACAAAGAAGAAAAAAAGGGATGTTAACGTTGTAATGGCAAACCCTTGGGTCTCTTATTCTCCAGCCATGAATTCTTTGTCGGGCCACGGTGATGCATTAGTCATCGATGAGGTTTGTGAAGAGTTGATTTAAGATTGTCTTTTCTATAGAGGATTTCCAATGGTATTCGGAAAGATCTATTATTTTTTATGTACGACTTTATGGTCAACAGATGATCATCCTTTGCACATTGGTTTATCTCATCTTCAATGGCATTGACAGAGGTATCCTCGTGGCATGCCAAAATATTACTCCCTACGTTGGGACTGACTTCTTTAAAGGTAAGCCATTTTGCATTAATCAGTTCTTGCACTTTAGATTTTAAGGCTTGGCAATCTTCGATGGAATGCCATACGGCTCCTGCATGGTATTCACATTTGACATTTGGGTTGCACCATTTTGGGAATGGTGGTTCCAGAGGTTTCATTGGTCTTAGGACTACCATTGAATACTGGAGTAGGTGAGGCAACAATTGGTTGTATGTAACGGGAATCGGGTCAAAACGGGTTATCTTCTTTTCTCGATTAACTGGTGGTTTATAGTGATTCGTATTGGATTTTGGTTCCATTGGTTTGGTTGGGAAAATGTGACGGGTGGTGATTGGACCAGGGGTGATTGATAATAACGTGGTCTTGAAGGGTGATATTTAGGGTATGGAGCTTGTGAGGTCGCAGCAAAATATGGATAGGGAATGTATGGAATTTGGGGTATCGGGGGCTGAAAATTTAGAGGTCGATAAGAATTCATGGCTGGAGAATAAGAGACACATGGGTTTGCCATTACAACGTCAACATCCCTTTTTTTCTTCTTTGTAAATCTCATCTGGGGTTTATTCATACCACTCGTTCTACATACAATCTTACCACTTTTCATGTCATTTTCTACTTTTTCTCATATCATGACCATATTAGCAAAGTTTGATGACATACTCTCAATCATCTTATCATAAAAGGGCGAATGGAGAACATTCATTACCAACCATTTCTCTCTCAGATAAAGGAAGATTTATTTGTGATACCACTTCTCTCCATCGTTGTGCATATTCTTTGAATGTTTTATTGTCATTTTTCGACGAATTTTGCGATTGCATCATGTTCGGGGCTATGTCAATGTCATACCTTATTGTTTCAAGAAGGCATCAGCCAAATCTTTCCACGAACGGTTCAATTTCACTCGATATGCATATACCAATTTAATGATTCCCTACTCAAATTGTCTTAAAAAAATGGATGAGAAGTTTGTCATTATGAGCATGAGAAGCCATTTTTCTACAATACATGGTCAGATGGTTTTTATGACATGTGGCACCTTTGTATTTTTCAAACTCGAGTATCTTGAATTTTGAAGGGATCGCCACATCGGGAATCAAACATTACTTCCTTCAATTGCTTTTATTCGTTGTTTTAAAACATGGAATTTTTCGTTCGACTGTGTATCATCACCAACACGAGGTTGTTGCCAATTTTTGTTAGCATCAAAATGAGGTATTAAGGGTGCACTGAATGTAATATCTTTTGAAGGTATAGTGATTTGGGGTGGCACGTAGCTCATATGAGATGGGATTTGTGATTGGTTTAGGCTTTGGGTGTTAATAGTTGAGTGGTTTAGGTTATTGTCCATGGGGTTGATGATTATGGGCAGAGTATAACCAGGTGGGAAACCATGCATATGAAATTGCATAATTGGCGCGCGAAACTGTTGGGTAGTTAGGGTAAAGCCTATTGGGTGAGATGGGGTAGCCTGGTGTTCTTCATTTGTAGATAGATGATTCTCATTTGTATTATCCTTCGTTGTCAAAGCATGTGTAGCCTCTAGGATTCTATCTACCTTGTCCTTCAATTGGCTAACATCCACTCTCATCACTTCTTGGTTTTGTTCAAGTTCATCCATGATATAGGAGTTTGCGCGAGTACGATAAGGGTGTCGGAGAAATAATTTTATTGATTTTTTCTGAAGATCGTATGATGCTAGTTAAAAAAAGACAGAAGATTTATATGCATGCATGTGGGTATTAGAGAACCATTGATTCTGCAACTTAGGCACAAACATCTTTTGAGAAAACTCAAAACAAGCTCGTTCATTGATAATTAAAAGGGTACAAGTGCAACATTTTTCTCTATAATTGAAATACATTGTTTTTATCGCTCTCGGCGTATTAAACTGTTCATTGCTTCTATCAAACTATTACAATGTTGAATGAAAGTAATATTCTCATCAGGTGTGGCAGATGGAACTATGCTTGCTTCTGTTTTCCTTAAGAGTACGGGGACCCTTTCGATGGCTTGGTTGGCTTTGAAAGTGAGTTTTTCACAATGATCCATCCACATTATCCCTTCTGGCTCAAGCATCTCTAGTGCTTCCACTTGTTCCATCATTCGGTTTCTTAACATATTTGCTTCCTCTTGTTCCTTCAACCACGCATCTCGGTACATAGCAACAACTTGTTTTTCAATTTTTTCTTCTTCTATCCTTGTCTTATATTCTACTACCATCTCTTCAACTGTTGTTTCAAATCTTTCAATTGTCTTTTTGTATTTCTTTCACTGATTTCTAAATCTTTCAACCATTTTCTCAACTTATCAACCTGCTCTCGCGCTTGGTCTCTTTCTTGTCTTCTCAAACCTAAAGATTCGTCTAAATCTCTTAAATTGCATTGAAGCTTGAGCTTATAATCCTCATCTACCTTCGCCCTCTTATTTGATCTTTCAAGAGAAATCGTCTTATGCTAATTTTCCAACAAGACAATCTCATATGCTCGACGGACTACCATTAACTTTTCTCGCATATTCTTATTTCCTTCTTCCTCCTCTAGAATTGATGCTTGCAGTTTCTCAATTTCTTCACTAACGATAGTGGGTTGCATTGGTGTTTCATCGACCGCCTCAAATGTACAACGAAAAGATAGTTTAATCTCTTGGACCATATTTTTGACCTACTGTCGGTAGCAATCATGTGCACTACAGCTTCTACTTCCTAGTTCCTTCCCTTTTTCTGATTATCGTATTCCAAGATTGACGTATTATCCTCAAATCTTCAATGTTTTCTAGACCCATGTCATAAAGAATAAAATGGGTTATTAGTTTTGACATTGGTTCTCCTATGATAGGATACCCAAGTTGTCTCAAAGCCAATACTGGATTATAATTCACATAACCTCTAGTCCCCATAAGTGGCACATTAGGAAATTTCCACATTAGTATATTACTTCTTTTACTTGTCACTATCTCGCATACCATCGAACTGTTTTTTCATTAAGATCTATCAATCTCCGAGCCCATTCGCGATTATCCTTTATGTCAACATAACAATTCTTAAAATCAATAATAGGGCAACGCTTTTGGCACCCACTATCAAACATATGTTTCAGCAACCAGACGTACAAAACAGGTAAACAACACAAAATTCGCTTGTTTTTCTTCTCATGACAATAGTTAAGTGTAAAGTACACATCAGCGAGGACGGCTGTTGTAGGATTTTTTCCTCTATTCTTTAAAGCTAGGAAGACATCGATTACTGCTAAATCAATAATTTCTTCATCACTCGGAAATAGAACAACCCCAGAGATGTTGAGAGCTAGAACCTCCATAAAAGCACTTCAATCTTGGACTTTAGCTAAATGATGTGCTATTTCCTCAAAAAAAGAACTTCTTAGAAAACCAGAAGTCCCTTTCTTTTTTTGGCTAATCAACATTTCCTCTTCAACCTTTAGTATCTTAGCTACTTTGGTTGTGGATGGATAATTCCCCATGTAACGATAAGGTTTTCCTTTTTATATGGAGTAACCTAAAATTGATCCAAACTCTTCCAAAGTAGTCGCAAGTTGGAAGTCTTGAAAGGTGAAACATCTCGAAGAAGAGTCATAGAATTGAGCCAAATCGGTAATAGCCCCTATTTGTACGTCGACATCCTGTAAATCAAGAATTTTTCTATATTTCTTAGTAAATGTTAACCAATGATTAAGCTCCAACAAGCTAGGAAGTTCCTTTAATCTGTCAACCTGAGGCTTTTTGGCTTTCAGATTCATAGTTTTCCTTAGCATTGGGATTGCAGTTTCATTGTTGGATCCCATTTTTAATCAAAGATATTGACACCTTATCTTTGAATTCAATGGTTCTCTAATGGACCTACATAGAAATGAATGATTAAGAATATTGTATGATATGGTGTTGAAAATAATTTTTAATGCATGAAAGGCATGCATGGTACTATAGAAAAATTTAACTTTATCATTAACGATAAAAGTTATTTGCATTGATGCAAAAAAAAAAAATGAGAAGTATGCTGACGTCGGATGGTGGAGACAAAAAAAATAAAATAAAACATAAAAATAAATTAAAATTAAACAAAAATATATATGTCATGTAAAAGCAAAAAGACTAGAATATGACTTAGATGCATTCCATCAAAGATTGGAGAAATTTTAAAGTCTATAAGTTTCTAAATTCGTGAATTCTTTCTTGGATGGATTCTATAATCCTAAAATTCATTGTCTCTAGAGCCAAGTACTCGTATCGAAACATCACTACTGATAGGAAGTACATCCAAAATATAGGTATTTCTAATGGAGTCACACTCTAGACGAGATTTTCGCAATAACCAAATAGGATGTACATCCAACATGATTACCACTAAATCCCTAACTAAACTTAAGTATAGGTCTCACTCATAAGTATGTGTTTTAGTAAAGATGTAGGATGCGGAATAAACATAATTCAATAATTTCATAATGCTAATAAAACACATATATATACAAAAACAAAATAATAATAATAATAAAATAAAATGATCTACTAGTTTATAAGAATATTATAATGACAACTAATATTTAAGAAATAATAAACACATAAAGTAAAAGAAAATGAAAAATAAACATATACAGAAAAGTAAAAAATAAAATAAAAAATTGCACAATTAATTATGTTAGACTTGACTCTCTAAGGGTCCCCAGCAGAGTCGCCAGTTGTCGTGGCCTAAAATTTCGAAAGGATTTCCCAATATTTTTCCTATTTTTTAAAATAAATTTTGGTCGCGACTGCATTGAATTCGAAGAACGCTCGAAATTTTAGACCGCGACAGTAATTTAACAAGAGAAAAAGATGGATAAACTATGAATCCACCAAAATGGCAGAACCAAAATTTGGAGCATTACTTAGAAAATATAAACAATAGTTTCTATTAACAAAGCTATAGATAATTAAACTGCAATTATTTCCCAAATGATATGTTTGCCAGTATTATTTAAGCAAGTAAATATATGATTGTAGCCGGGCTGTAGCCATTGGCACAATACCATCCTCCAAATTATAAATCACAATTTGTTTATAAACCATATGTGGAACATCAAACTTTCACAAACCTTCTCTCATATTTTTATTCTGAACAGCATAATCAATATGCAAACGAGTAAATTAGTTCCTGATATTCAAAACATTAAAAAGAACAGTTTTTCCAATAATTGAACCTGAAATACAATCATGCACAAAGTCCCTTTTCACTTTCCCAGTCACCATTGCGCCCACCTGAGAACACATAAAAACTATCAGGATGTTTGAAACCAACAATATCAAATTATGTCATGTTGACACATTGAAACATACCACAAAAACAGGACTCAAATCATTGTTGTAAACTGAGACACATCCCTCTATGCCAACCAACTTTTTCTTAGGCATAAGAGAGACCTGCATCCATGCATACTTCAAAAACCCAACATGATAAAATAAAACTAATACAAAAAAGTCAGAGTTTCAAACAGTATAACCCACCTACTATGTGAGAGTTCTCAAGCAAATAGGGTGAAACTGGTTGCGCAACAACCCGCATTAGAACTTCGCTCGTATCTTTTGCCCGGACTGAAGATTTTTGAAGCAATTCCACTATAGTACAGCAGAAGAACAAGTTTCATTATACATAAACATACTACACAAACAACAATAGAAATCACTTGCACATTCACGGTATACAAACATGGGGCTTCACTTCAAACAATGCTCCTTGATCAATTTTAACGTATATAGCGCCTACCATGCCAACTTTATTAAGCGGGCTATCCAGAATGCAACGGAGAGCCTGCCAGCCTGGATAAGGCAAACAATTAATTCTGATCCTGAAGGATATATGTACAATTTAATAATTTATGCATATGTGCATAGCATAAAAACCAACATTAGTTGTTGCTCACAAGAGACAACATCACTTGTAGTAATTTGTAAAATATGGACTTGGTATGAAGAATTGTTCATGGTTTGGTTCAGGAAAGAATACTGAACGGAATTGACCTATTTATGATTTGTCTCGAACCGAACCATTCTAAACGTTCAGTGCACTGGGTTTTGCTTTTCCGAACCAAACCGGAGCAACCTTTACACCGAACAGTACCTGTTCAAATCCAAAATGTTTTTTTTTAAACCGAACTGTGTTTTTCTTGGTGAACGAAACTGTTGGCTATTCTCTGAACTGATTTTGAGGTTTTAAGAACTAACTTGTATTTTTTTAATTCTATTTCTACTCCAAAATTTGAATTATTTGCACCTGAATTATGGAATTATTCCACCATCTGAAAGCAAAAATTATCAATAGTTTGGTTTGACAAAATAGTTTAATTTTTACTGATTAACAAATAAAGGATTTGGTACTATAGTGGTAGGAAAATGGCACACATTATTCTTGCAAAACAATATGGTTGAAGATTAAAACATCATAAAAACTAAAAAGGGCCTCACCATGCAAAATGGCACACGGTAGGAAATCGCTTATACAGTTGTTCGAGTGGGTTTTTATAAAGATAGTGAGCTGTGTAATAAAACACCAGTTCAGTTGATCAACTAAACTATCTGTCACAGTTAGATTCTCTTTGGTATGGTTCGGTTCAGTTTATAGATTTTTTTTAATAGTCCTACTGTTATGTAAACAATACTCTATTTTTTTTAACAGTCCTACATAATCATTCACTAGAGTTGAAGAAAAAATATTTTACACCACTTGAAATGCAAGTTTAGGACATAAAACGAACCTCATGAATTATGTCAGGTCGATAATCATTTAGATTCTTGTTTTGCTCCAGCAAAAAATGTGCATCCTCATCTGAGTTCAGAATTTTCCAGCTCTAAATCACAAATAAATAAATAACAAATAAAAAGGCTAAGAAAAGCATGTTTCCTACACAATTTAAAGAACATAAGCAATAAAATATGCTTGACTACATTATTAATAGTAAGTAACCTGCAATATACCTTGTTAACAGGACCTTTTTTAGAGAAGCATGGTCTAGGATGAAAATTGCAGGAGAACAAACAAACATTGTGTGGAGAATTTGGGGCTTGTTTCTCTACTACCCACTTCCTCTTTTTCTTACTTTTTGTAATAGGATTTTGCATACTTGAACTTGATTACTTCTCTATCTTGTGAAACAAACAATGCAATACAATAAAACTCTTCACAAACATTTAAATCTCAATAACTATTAGAGACATAAAATCAGTTACATGTTAATTCCTAACTAGAGTAACTAGTTTGTAACTAAAATCTGACTAGAGTAGCTAATTTGTAACTAAAATCTGACTAGAGTAACTAAGTTGTAACTAATTTAACATCTTTAATACTAACAACAAACTAAGTAAAAGAATAGTAAAACATTAAAAGCGAGAATCACATTGTAAAGTACTGGTGTCATGCAAAATATCGATGGTAAACAAGTAATGAAACTAATAAGACGTGAATAAGCCAGGCAAGTGTAATCTACCGTGCTTTGCGTATTCCGGCGACGCCAACTGTAACAGAGGGCAATGCGGCTGAGTTCTGACTGGGTGCGGCGGTTAAAGGCCGCGCACCGACGACGACGGGGATGTCATTTGGCAAGACACGGGTCTCCTATTACTGACCTAAAATATTTTGAATTTGGCAACTCGCGCCCCTTATTTTGCTGATTACACTCCACAAATATTAGTTACCGTTATAAGAGCTCAAAAAATTATTTTAACGCATACACAAACTCAAATCACTTACCACTATAAGTTCTAAATTTTAAGAAATTACGTAGAGTTAATTCACGCTAGAGTAGGTGATATTAGTTTATGAATATTACTTTACGAATCACAAAATAAAGAATTTTATATTGCGACCATTAAAAATAAAAAAACTTAATCCTATACTTGATAAAACTTTCAAAATTATTACCCACACCCCTCACATTACTTCCCACACCCCTATTTTTTTTTTATACCAAAATACCTTTTGATATTTATAATATTTTTAATTTTATTTCTCCATTCATCACCATTCTTAACATCTCAAAACTCACATATCACAAAATCATCATTCATCATCAACTCTAACTCATAATCATTCAAAAATGACATCATTCACTCATAACATACACTACGTCAATTCCCTATTTGTAGTGTGGTTAAAGTGGCCTAAAAACGTATATTTGTTGGTTTGTTTTTGAATTTGAATTTTTTTCTT
Organism: Cicer arietinum; assembly: GCF_000331145.2. Classification (NCBI taxonomy): domain Eukaryota; kingdom Viridiplantae; phylum Streptophyta; class Magnoliopsida; order Fabales; family Fabaceae; genus Cicer; species Cicer arietinum. The sequence goes on along the minus strand of NC_021167.2, from coordinate 9,639,243 downwards.
AAATCTGAGGATTGTACATGAATTCAGTTCATGTACGTTGTATTGTTACGTGAACTGAATTCACATATATTAAAAAAAATTATAAATCTCAAGATGTACGCAATCTTAATTTACGTAAATGTACGTGATTTAAGATTGCATAATCAATGGAATTTGAATATTAACATAGTTACGCAAACTCAATTTCACGTACGTTTATATAATTTAATTTAATTGAGAAAATTACCACGTCATCCCAGAATCGTGTCGCCACATGATCGTCGAAAGTCATAAGGAGAAAACTATCAACTGGACCACTAGGATATCCATCATCCTGTGGAGGTTCATCTATGTCATCTAATTGGACTTCGGGTTGGGCTTCTTCCTATTGTCGTTGTAGTCGTTGTCGTTGTGTCTGTGCGGAAGCAATTGGCCTAACACGACGACCCTCCACATTGTAAGTACTCTCGTTAACTATAACACGAGTCTCTCTATTAGTAAATATAGTGTGCACCATATCTGCAAAACAAAAATCATAATAAAAATCAAAACAACAAAGCCTACGTGAACTAATTGTCAAAAACTTACGTGAACCCATTTTCAAAACTCAAAAACGTACGTGAACTAAGTTCATGTACCATGTTTGTGAAAAGAGTTCACGTATGGTATACGTGAGTTCAGTTCACGTACGTGGTATCACTATGTCTTACGTGAACTCAGATCACGTACACCCTACTTGAACTCATTTCACGAACATGGTTCGTGAACTAAGTTCACGTACGTTACTAGGTTTTTGAAAATGGTTTCACGTACGTGAACTCAGTTCACGTACATTTCTGGATTTTTGAAAATGGGTTTGCATGTTCATGTACGTTTTTGGGTTTAGGCAGCGAAGGTTTTCATCATCGTCAAAAACGGAAACTTGATTTTAAGTTTTCAGACATTGCATCCGTAATCATAAATCAAAACAACTGCAATAATGTACAAAAAAAACAATAACAACAAAGGTTCATGTTTACTTGATTCACACAGTGATAATTGATGATGCTCACTTGATAAAGATGTTGAAGATGGTTGGTGATGATTGAAGAAAATGATGAAGATAGAATGAAGAGGAAGAAGATGGGTTAGGTTAATGAAGAGGAAGAAGATTGAAATAAAGCGAAAGGGCAATTTGGGAATTTTGGTTTTTAAAAAAATTGAGGGGTGTGGGTAGTAAAATAAAGGGTGTTGATAGCAAAATTGTTTCTCAATACTAACTTGAAAACATAAAAATTGTTAGTGAACTTTCTCTAGTATGGGAGGCATAGAAATACACTTAATAATGAAAATATATTTAATAAAGAAATTTGAATGTGTATGTATTGTGTGAGAAATGTATGCCACAAAGTAAATGATATAGGCATAGATATCAAACACAAGAAATATTCTGATTCAATCAATGTGAGCTAGTTAAATTCTTATAGTTATTGGATTTTCAATGTAGTGCTCAAAAAATATTTTATGCTCTAACTATATAATTTGTATTTTTTATAGTATCAACAAGTTTATACTTATATTTTGATAGTCTCAGCATACCTACACTTGTATTTTCTATTCATAACTAACTATATGATTTGTATTTTTCTAGCATCAACAAGCTTACAGTTGATTTTTTTTTTTAGTCTCAGCATGTCTACACTTGTATTATTTTATCATCAACAGGCTTACACGCAATCACTCAATTTATCATGTAGTCACATAAGACTCTAAGATGTTGCAAGAATATGATATAAATTTATGGAATCTGTTTAAAACCCATAGTATATGAGATTAATATATAAAAACACACTCAAATAATGATCTACAAAGTTGATTATGTGAGCAAGAGTATGTCTGATAGTGAAGAGATCTTCATAACATACACTTGAAAAAAGAGTTATAATTAAAGTGTAGTCTCTTAGTCTTTTAATATTTAACATCTCTTTGTATTTATTGGTGGGAGATTGATGTAGAAAGCATATATGACCGTTGACGTATGTTTCAATGTAGTATATTATATTTTTGAACTTTCTTGAGACACTTTAGAATATCATTCTCATGTGTTCCACTACATTAATCTCATACTATAATCATATTGTTGTCTTTTTACAATTCTTGTGCAGCAGCAAGCTCGACATATGCTTTAGAGTTTGAGTAATTAGTAGATTTATGAATGCTCTAAAAAGGTCACATTTAATAGTTGCTAAAGAATATGGTGAGATATACTTGTTGGAAACTTTGTAATATGGCGTCCTAATTTCGAACAAGCTAAAATAGAAAAATTGTTTTATTTGGATACTTATATTCAATTGGTTTGAAGATATAATTGATAGAAGAGTTACATCTAACTATGTATTCGAATTAATGGAAACACTAATTTATTGGTACTCAAAGAAACAACTAGTAATAAGAATTTTATAATGCAAAACACAATAGACATTACACAAGCATTTATGGTGTGTGTCAAACATTATAGTTTGTATCATTGTTAGCAAAAAATGAAAATTGAATTGTGCATGTATGTATCATTAATGGTTGACAACAAATCAACCACCGATATTGCTAAAAATCATGTCTTAATGAAGTAAGGGTCAACTCAAAACCTCAAATTTGGCTATTGTCCCAATGAAGTGGAGACAACTAACATTCTAATCAAAGTCCTTGAGGTCTAAACAAATTTGAAGAATTCAAAAATATGTTAGGTGTTTATCTCTTAAGTACTTAAATTAATAAATGTCTAACTTAATTAGTCACTCACTTTGCTGTGGTGTGCAAATTTGGCCCCCACTTTCATATGTTAAATTACTCTCCTGATTTGCATAAAATTTATAAAGTTCATTCCTTATTCCTTTGTTTTGTATTTGCCAATTGTAGAGATCTCATTGATATTAAGTATATAATTTTATAGATGGAATAAATACTAAATATGCAATTTCAATAATCAACTTAATAACTCGTATGTAATTTTAGTAGTAGTTGAATCAAAGGAAAATGTTAATTACCAATTAGTTAAAAAAAACTATAAATGTGTATAAATTAATACATCAATCAATAATAATATGAATAATGTAATATTCGCAGTTTTTTCTTTATCAATAAAGTGTTAATGAACCATAGTATATTTCAACACGGATTTGAATTAAGTCACACACATTTTGACTATAATTAAATGATTTAGATTTAAAAATATTTTCAATTTTTTAAAATTTAAATTATTTTATATTCTCTAAACAATAGAGATCA
>NC_021167.2:9624837-9635500 GCF_000331145.2 Cicer arietinum | reverse complement strand
CTGAAGATGATAATTAATTTTAGGGATTTTGTTTGAAAATTTTGATTAATTTTCGTAAAAAAATGATAACATTGTCGACATTTTAAAACATAAAAAATCAAATTGTCACTTAAAATTAAAATAAAAGACTAAAAAAATAAAAATTAAATAACTAAAACGTTAATTGAAATTAAGATAAGTGACCACATATGTTATTTAATATTTTTTATAAATTAAGGTAAGAAATAGACACCTAATTCAATTTACTGAATAAATTTTTGAAAATTAAAATTTGTTGTCAATGTTAATAATTTTGATTATATTAGACTTTGTTAAAATACTAATATATTAAGATTTTTTAATTTAAAAATCATTTGGGATATTTATATATATTACTAGAGATTAAATCGACGTTGTACTCTCTTTTAAAACAATATCACTTTACAACTGTACTTGTGTTGACTAAAAAAAGAGTAGTACAAATTTAATACTTCATCAATTTGATAATATTGAAAATTTTAATTATTTTATATATTAAGAAACATATATAAATAAAAAAGAAAAATCATCATATTTATAAAATTATCATTATAAGATATTCGTATATTATTAATATCCGAAATATATATTAAAAATTAAATAGATAATTTATTTTAGAATATACGGGTTATATAAAAAAAATTAATAGTATTAATTCATTACGGTGCTTTCTTGGATACTCGTCACCTCTACCTCTAGGCTCTAGCTTGTATGGGCACATAAAAAAGTAAAAAATTGTACCTACAGAGATATGTTCCTTCTCTTAACTACTACTAGTAGCTAGTACGTACTTTCAACTATTTTCTTGTAACTATTATGACACCCTATATCGCCTAGGCAGTACTTAGTATTTTATTTAAGTTACTAGTATTAATTAATAGTACTCCATTAGAGTACAATAGCACCAGAAAAGAAATCCAATAATGTCAAGTTATGGCCCATCTCTTCTTTTTTTGCGGGATTTATTTATGATCCTTTGTTGATGGGAAAAAGTGTGTATGGGTTCTCAATACGGAACATAATAATTTGGGGAGAAATATCCATTCGGAGTGTTTAGAGTTTAGAGTAGGAGAAAAAAGATTATATATATATAAAATAAGAATTTGGTGATTTAAAGTTAAAAATTGATAATGCATGTGCAATAATAACAATAATTTATTAATTGTTGATATTAATTATTTTTATTTTTTTTAATAAATTATTCACTTTAAATGAGTTAAATTTATATAATAAATAAATATCATTTATTGATGGAAATACTAGGGATGTAATGGACCGGATTGCTTCGATTTTCAATAAAAAATGAATCAAAATCAAATAAGTTTGTGTGGAATAACTTGATTCTATGTTGCTAGTTTTTATGACTGGATTCAAAATAAACTAAATTGATGGTATATAGGTTGGTTTGGTTATGATAATTGAATTTGAAATATATAGATATATAAAATAAAAAAAATAAAATATGACACTACACTATTAATTTGATCCTCTAACAAAATTTGGAAAAACTATAAACCCATAATTTGATCTTTTAAAAGAAATTATGGAGTAGCAATATAATTTGATTATCTAAGTAAAATTTGAAATAACATCAGACATTAATAAATCTAAATTAAAATACAAAATAAACTGTAATGATACTAAATTAAACCATAATTTAGTTGTCTAAAATCTAAATGAGAATTTTAATTACAATGTAAAATAAATAATATTCAAAATCGATAGTCTTGCCGCAATCCCATTAAAATCCATGGAATCACCATTAAATAACATCATATTCCACATCAACTAGATAAACCATATAAATATGCCCCATCACAAAACGACAAAATGAAAATATTTAAAAAGAGAGAGTAATAATTAATAATACATCAATAGTTAGTAATTTGCGTAAAATGAGCTAAATGAATGATTGTGTGTGAAGGGGAGGGAGTCTTAGTTAGGTCATAGTCCCTTCCCTTGTGTGAGTTGTGTGACCTTTGAGGGTCGAGCGAGACACGTTGCCCCGCCTTACCATAAAGGGGCCCACTTTTTCCACACTTCCACAAAAACACACACCCTTTCTTCCTTTCATTGGTGACTTTCTCAAAAAAAAAAAATCCCTCACAAGCCAAACAGCACCAAAACCAACGCTTCTCATTCCTATTACCAACGCCCACTCAATAAAAGGACACAAAAATCTACAAAGTACAATACTACCTCACTCACCCTTTCCCTTTCCATTTCATTTTCCCCTTTCCCCATCACAATATAATTCCAATATTCCAAAATAAAATAAATAAATAACTCACCCATTCAGTTTCTTACAATTTTCCCCTTTCCCCATCACATAAATTCTCAACCAAACTAAAAAAAAATTAGCAAAATACCCACAGCATATTTCTTCTTCTACTATCATTAGTCCATCTCACACTAAAAGAAAAAAAAAAACCACTTTCCTTTTATTTCCCCGAAATAATTAAATAAATAAATAAATAAAAACACACCATAAATAGTCAACAACCCAACTTTCCTTTTCATTATCTTTTGTCTCATCTTTTTTTAGGTTGGTTTTCTTTCTTTCATTCTTTGAATTGTATGCTGGTTCATTCTATGCATCATTAGTTTAAAGTACTCATTATATGGCAAAAATGAATAAAGGCGTTAACTTACTTTCTGTGTTTTTATCCAAATGAGGATGAATTAAGGTGAAGGAGAGAAATCAAAGGGATATGGCGAAGGAGAAGATTAAGATTAAGAAGATCAACAACGCAACAGCGAGACAAGTTACTTTTTCGAAACGAAGAAGAGGCTTGTTCAAAAAAGCTGAAGAACTCTCCGTTTTGTGTGAAGCTGATGTTGCTCTCATCATTTTCTCTTCCACCGGAAAGCTCTTTGAGTATTCTAATTTAAGGTCAATCTCTCTCAATCATATGAATCAAAATTCCATTATTATTTTTCACTAAATAAGCGTGCTGAAAACAATTATTGATTAGATTTTATTTATAATCCATTCTTTTTTAGAATTATTATTCAGTATTGATTAGTACTTTTCTGACATTAAATATAAGCAAAAATAGATCAAAGATAGTCGATGTATTTTGTCCAAATATTTTAAGTGAGTAAAGAAATGAAAGTAATTAGATATAACTATATGTTGAGGTAGTGTTGGACAATGAACATGCCTAAGTTCTGATGTAATTTTTATGCATTTAAAACATTATTGTGCATTTCGTTTCACAACTGTTTTTGGGGTGCTCAATAATTTAACTATATATTTTTTGTTATGAAGCATGAGGGAAATACTTGAAAGGCATCATTTGCACTCAAAGAACCTGGCAAAGCCGGAAGAACCATCTCTAGAGTTGCAGGTTTGTTGTACTTGTATAATTAGTATTGAATCACTTTATGTTTTTTTGGTTGATGCCAATTTAATTTGAAAAATTAATAGATAGATTACATAACTTGATGACAATTATTTATGGCTTAAATTTGTACTGCAGCTAGTTGAAAACATCAACTGCTCCAGATTGAGCAAGGAAATTGCTGAGAAGAGTCATCAACTAAGGTGCAACAACCACAATTTCATATATAAACGGATTTGGATTTCTTGCTGTAACTGTTTGATGGAGTTACAGCAAGATTAACATCGAGATTGATTACAACTTGAAAACTTTACAGCGGGGAAATCCAAATCCATATATATATGATTGTATTGCAAAATGAATTATCTGCAGTTAATTTTATGGTGCAGTCGGCTGCTGACAAGAGAGAGACTTTTATCTCTTTCTTAATTTAATAGTCTATTGTCAGCTTAACCTCAAAGTCGTCTGCACCATAATGTTGACTGCAGAGGATTGAAGTACATTAATTTGTCGCGTTTTTTGATATAAATATATGAAGATTTGATAACATTTTAAAAAAATATTTACAGGCAGATGAGGGGAGAAGATCTTCATGGTCTGAATGTTGAAGAATTACAACAATTGGAGAGGTCTCTTGAAATTGGGTTGGAGCGTGTAATGGAAACAAAGGTCTTTCGATTGTAACTTTTTTAGTCCTTATAGCATAATCTGTCTCATTTATACTTAATCTTTTCAAATATCTTTCTACTTTGCAGGGAGAGAAGATTATGATGGAGATCAATGCCCTCCAAAGAAAGGTTAGAAAATGGAGTTTCTTTTATCATTAGCATTTTGAGTGTAATTCTTGCATTCATCACACTTGACCGCTACAAATTTAGATCATTTGTGTTTTTAGTCCTTGATGAGGGACTAACACTTTATTTTTATTTAATTTAAGGACAAAAAATGAATACAAATTTTGTAAGGAATTAGAATTTAATTGTGTCAATTTTATAGGGCTTAAATACATATTTAATTAAATTAATAATCTGCTTTTACTTTTTTAAATTTCTAAAACTTGTGTCAAATCTATTTGTTAATAGAGCAATACAAGATTTTCTTGTAGTGAACAATGGTTATTTTTTCTAAAATTTTTTATAATGCATCATTTCTAAGTAACATTTTATCTTCCATGCATTTTGATGATTCACTTTCTCACATCTTATTAGCATGTTAAAATGAACAAATATCTTATATAAAAAATACAATAAAATATTTTCACAAAGTAAATAGATTCTTAGAAGATTGCAATGGAATTTATCATGTGGTCGTGGACCGTAGAGGCTTTTGGTTTATATATTATGTTTATTTTGCTTATAGTTATAAAAATATATCTTTGTTTTTTATTTCCAACTTTTATACAGGAAATGATGAAAATAAATTGTGTTATTTTCAATATTTTAAAATTTTAAAAATAAGAAACAAAGTAATAAATAATAGGCTACATAAGTCCCTTACCTTAATTTCAATTAACGTTTTAGTTATTTATCTTTTTTTTTTCTCCCCGATTTGGTCTTTTATTTTAATTTTAAGTGACAATTTGATCTTTTATATTTTAAGATGTTGATAATGTTATCTTTTTTTTTTTTACAAAAAATTTATCAAAATTTTCAAACAAAACCCATAAAATTAATTATATTCTTTAATATAATACAAATTTTTAAATAAATTTATAACTCAAATTTTTAAATAAATTTATATTTTAATTATTTATTTGATATTATTAGAGATGAAAATATGAGTTTATTTAAAGATTTAAGTTATGAATTTGATGAAATTGCATTATATCGAAGATGTTAATTAATTTTATGTATTTTGTTTGAAATTTTTGATGAATTTTTGCAAACAAAAAGGATAATATTTGTTGACATTTTAAAATATAAAAGATCAAATTGTCACTTAAAATTAAAATAAATTATCAAATAAAAAAAAAAATTAAAATAAAATAAAAAAACTAAAATGTTAACTGAAATTAAGTTAATAGATCACATGCTATTTGTCCTTAAAAACATGATGCATTTGCATTTTAAGTTTAAATAGAAAACAAATCTATCAATAATTGAAACAAAACAAGTTCCATGAATTGTGTTGGTAATTAAGAACAATTCATTAAAACATTACTTTATAATCTTTATTTTAGTTTGTTTCCTTCCTTCAGCTAACAACTCTACTTTCATAAAAAAAAAAAACAACTCTCACTGAACCTGCAGGGAATGCAGCTGATGGAAGAGAATGACCGACTAAAGCAACATGTATGATGTTCTTTTTCTTTTTTGTCTTTATCAATTTTGATTTGTGTCTCTTTTTCTCTCATGCAGACTAGTTTTTTATTCTATCGTATCTATTTTAAGTTAACTTTAAAGGCAGTTTTCTTCCTTTTATTTCTACTTTTATACTGAATCAGTTGCCTATTTTAATTTTTTTTACCTTTCGTCTTTCTTTCAAATATTTAAACACAAAAATGATGATTTATATGTTTTAAATAATGTGATTTACAAATTACAATGTAGTATCATTGTGACAAATTAATTATTTACATGTCATTCGTTAAATTACAAAAATAAATAATTTATGAAATTGAAAAATTAAGTTTTGAAAGAGTTTTCTTACAATATTAAGTGTTGATTGTTCTACATCATTAAATTCTACGCCATATTATTTAAAATGTCACTTTATTATTTTTATATCTACAAATTTTATAAAGATACCGAAACCCGAGATTTTATATTAGACAAACAAATTTCATAAACAAATGAAAATAGAGACACTTAAACCGCAATTAAGCTTTTAAGTTAAAATTTATCTTTCCAATTATTTAAATTGTAAACACCGCAAATGTAATCACATTTAACATATACTATATTTGTGGAGAAATTTTAGACCTCATATATCAAAGGGGTTTCATAGTGTGATGTGGTAGGATAATATTGCATCTATTATAAAATTTTACATTGTATATAAATTAATCGCTTCTAATTAAACGTGACAGAATTTCACACGCTGTTTTTTTTCTTCTTCTCATATTTGTACAGTTTCATATTTTAACTAGTTTTGGAACAAAGTTGTCTAATAATGCACTTGTATGTGTTGGTACACAATTAGTTGGCGAACATGAACAATGGTAACATGTTTGGAGGAGATGAATCAGAGAACGTGGTTAATGAAGAAGGTCAATCCTCAGAATCTGTCACCAACGTTTGTAACTCCACTGGTCCTCCCCAGGACTATGAGAGCTCAGACACATCCCTCAAGTTAGGGTAAGTTCATTTTAATTAATTCTGAATGAATATGTGAGGTAATTATAATCTCTCAATTAACGATTTAATGCATGTATTATTTTCAGGCTTCCATATGCCGGTTAGTGCGTGGGACTATAATTACTGGCTTACAATATTAACAAGGATTATTATTGGCTAAATTAAGTAAATGATTGTCGCTTTAATCTTTTTCTATATAGTAAATATGTATGTAATGGAGTACTTATTAGTAATTAGTAGTTTTGGTAATGACTTCAGGGGCTAATGTATTCTAGATATGACTAGATGACATATCATATGGAAAATGTTTTACCAAAAAGTAATTTCCAAATACCAATTAGCGTTTTAAATCAATCCCCCAAATTGTGGGTGCTGTGAAGCAATTGCATTCCGATGCTTAAGTTAAGGCTCTATTTTGCGATGTCAAAAAACGAGTTGCAATGTCGAAAAACTAGCTTATGGCCCCTAAAATACAAGTTATAAGTTTTGTTCGATAACAGTTATTTTATATGTTTATAGTTTTTAATTTTTTATACAAATTAATAGTTTATAATATTTTTTATAAATTAATTTAAATAATTTATGAATTTATAATTTATTATTATTTTTTTAATTTTATCCTTACTATTGTAACTATTTTTTTTTTTACCTTTTATAGTTTATTTATTATAATTTTAATAAATAATAATTGAAAGTAAATAATTTATTTATTATAACTTTAAATTGTTTGTGAATAATTTAAATTTTAAAGAAAATAATTTATTTATCTATAATAAATAAAATAGATAAATAAATAATAAATATATTAGATTGATAAATTTAAATTAATAAAAAACTTAAATAACTATTTTTAAATTATTTTAAACATTGAAAAATAAAATTTATTTTTAAATAAGAATTATCTATTATGTTATTTTATACTTTAAGCTAATTGAGTTATTAATTTTTATCAAACCACTTAAATAACTTAACAATTATCAGCTATAAGTTAATTTACCAGAAAAAAATTTAAAAATAGAGAATGTTGGGAGTATACCAACAATTCTGTTGATAAAACATTAAAGAGAAATAAAAAACAATCAACACATAATAACATGAAAACTTTAAAATGGAGAAAATTTTCATATGTTATCTAATAATTAGATTAACACTGCAAATTACATCTCACATTTTTTTAAGATAAGAGTATAAAAAAAAAGAGTTAGATATATAAATTTAAAATGTTTCATTTGTAGTGAAAAGCTGGAGTTAATATACTTTATGTTACAATTTCAATAACAACACTAACACTTATATAAAAAGAATTTGACGAAATAGAGTGGAAAGAACTCGTTAGTTTAGAAAGTGATGCATGATATACAGAACTTGGTTTTTATACATGTAGCTTCTGAATAACTCATCACATGGATGCTAACTAACTGCATTCGCTACTAACTAGTATAACTGATAACTATCTGATGGAAGGTCTTGGGGCAACTTAGTACAAAATTTGTTCATTAAGTCTTCTATAGATAAGATATAACAAGTGCCCCCATAGATTATTTAAGAATTTCAAATAAGGTAAGTATTTTCTCAAAAAACAAAAGGTAATATTTATTGAAAAGTCAAATGTATCTCTTTTTTGTTTTTGATTTATCAATGTATCTCTTTTTATTGTATTGATTACACAACTTCTGATAAAAATTAACTTTTTATACTTAATTTGTTAGCATTTGTTTGGGTTGGGGTAAAGAGAGTGATAAAATTGATGCAACAAAACCATTTAATATGTGATTAGTTGTGAAGAAAAAGTGTGGGCAGAAACAAAAATATGAGAAATAAAAAAAAATTAAAGTATTATTTTCAGGTATAAGAAAAATATAAAAGAAAAAAAATATCGATTATTTTTGAAAATACATGAATACATTTAAAAGTAGTATTGAATTTTCATAAAAATAAAAATAAAAATATTGAATTGAGAATAAATAAACGGTATCAACTAAATGTTGGTTATATAAAAGAAAATATCTATATCTAATGTTTTATTTTTTTTTAAGTGAATATGTGGTATCAAAGACGTTTTGTATTTTAAAATATGTGATCAATTGTTATTCCTACTATTTCTCAAAGTATTGTCCAACAAATAGGGACATAAATAGAAATCTGTAAAATACTTGTTTTTGATGAAGACAAAGACAAAAAAAAAATGATCAAGTTGCAAGCTCAAAAAGAAGTCAAACATTAAAGACAACTATGGTCAAATATGCTAGAAGTTTTATAATGTAAAGGTACATGATGCAATCTAATATTCGTATATTTCAAATGCACATGAGAACCTTTCATTTTAGCATATGAATCGAAATGATTTTCAAAAAGTAAAAATATATAAATAATGTTTGAAAATAATATTTTTGGCAAAATACAATGTTGTACTCGAATACAACATGTTGTAGTCGAATACAGACAAGTAAGTAGCTAAAATTGAACATCTTCAAACATCTGTATTCGAATACAAGAATGTGTATTCGAATACAAGTTTCAAAATTCAAATAAAACTGAACGTTAAAAGAATGTGTATTCGACTACACACAAGCTGTAGTCGAATACACTTGGAAACAATGCAATTTTTCAATTCTGAAATGGTTCTGGATCATTGCATTTCTTCATCAAACCTCTTGGATCAATGGCCACGAATATGAAGAGATGTTTATGGAGTATAAATACATCATAACTTCAGATCAAACATAACCAATCCTACAACAAAACCTTGAACAAACTTTCTAAAATGTTTTGATTTATTCAAAGTTTCACTTTTATATTTCAAGTACAGATTTTACATTTTCATATCATTGAGAACAATTCTCTAGTGTACTTAAAATTATATTGGATTGTTATCATTGTACATCACCTATTATATCATATTGATCTAAGTCAAAATCAATATTGCTAAACCATTCAAGTGTTGTAAATTGAGGAAAGTGGTGTTCTTTCTTCAAGTTTTGTAAACTAAGATAGTGGTGTGCTATCTTAGGGTGATTGTTAGGAGTTTGTAACAAATGTCCTAGGGTGAGACTTGTACTTATTCTAACAATAGTGGAAAATCTCTTGTGGTGTGCAAGAGGACTGGATGTACCCTTTGTTATAAGGGGAACCAAGATAATATCTTTGTGTTCCTTATTTTTCTGTCATTCATCTTTTCCATACACTATCTTAAATCAGAAAAATCAAACACTAAATCTCTAAAAACAAGAAAATTTCTAAACACCAAATTCACTCCACTCTTAGGCGCACTTCTGTACTTACAAAAACTACTAACAATATAACATTTTTCCTCTATTTCTTTCATCTTTTGAAGAAATTGTAAAATATGGTGGACTCCCCTTACTTTTTTGGGGTCTTTGTTTTCAAATCAATAAAAAACAACTTCGCTCTCTTCTCAATTTCTCTCTATCACATCGTTCTCTCTTCATTACTTCGCTTAAACCAATCTTATCCTTAATTAAAAGACACAAGAACAAACTAAATCATTACATTTTTTAAAAGGTTAAATTACATCTGTGGTCCCTTAACTTAATTTCAGGTAACGTTTTAGTCATTTATATTTTTTTTCCCGAGTTGGTCCTTTATTTTAATTTTAGGTGACAATTTGATATTTTATGTTTTAAAATTTCAACAATGTTATCCTTTTTTATACAAAAATTCAAAAAAATCATCAAAAGTTTCAACCAAAACCCATAAAATTAATAATCATCTTCAATATAATGCAAATTTTATCAAAACTATAACTCAAATATTCAAATACACTCATATTTTCATCTCCAACAACATCAAATAAAGAATGAAAATATGAGTTTATTTCAAGATTTAAGTTATGAATTTGATTAAATTTGTATTTTATTGAAGATGATAATGAATTTTATGGGTTTTGTTTGAAATTTTTGATGATTTTTTGTAAAAAAAAAGGACAACATTTTTGACATTTTAAAACATAAAATATCAAATTGTCACTTAAAATTAAAATAAAGG
>NC_021167.2:9575872-9624765 GCF_000331145.2 Cicer arietinum | reverse complement strand
TAATATATATATATATATATATATATATATATATATATAAGGATTGTGAAACATTTAAAGGAATATGTTACTTTTTGTACTTGTTAAATAATGTCATAAAGGAATATTAGGGGGGGTCAAGAGAATGATAAAGTTGATGCAACAAAAACTCTTAACATGTGATTAGTTGTGAAGAGAAAGGGAGAAGAGACAATGTGAGCATAAAGAAAATTGTGAGAAATATAAGTGTAAATAAGATTTGAGATCGAAGGATTGTGAAACATTTAAATGATAACTATGAGTGTTAGGATAGTCACAAGATTATTATTGTATTTTTTTTATTAACAATAGTTATTATGAACAAATAAAAATAAACGAATACAAATAATTAATGATGAGAACTAAGTATTAATCAGATTAATCTATCATAATATGATGAACAATTATTCAAATATTGTAATTATCTTAAATATAAAAAATTAATTAGAAAAAATTTATTAGTGATAATTACCTTAAACTAAATATAATATTTGATTTGATACGAAAAATATTTTTATTTATGTGCATGTTTTATTTTCTTGTAAAAAAATGCATTTTTTATATTAAAATTTAATATACACACAATCAATATAATATTGACAATGTCAATCACTCACAAATCACAATCTCTAAATTATTAGTAATATTTGACTTATATCATACTTACTTATAAAATTATCGATATAAATAATTATTAATTAAATTTTTATTTTAATAACAAATAGAAATTTCATTATATTTGAGGTAAAAAAGTAATGAGAACATTTTCCAAAAAATAAATAAATAAACAAGACACCCGTCCAAATCAAAAATAAACAAACAGATGGAATGGAATTAACGAAAATAAACAGATAAACACTGAAACACATATTTTAACAATTTAAACCCTAAACACAGATTTGAATCCACGTGCTTTATCGCTGTGTTGAAGTTTGATCGATACCAACAAAAAGTTAATACGAGTTGGTGTCGCACTGAATTCAGCTTTCGCGTAAAAAGCAAAAGCTGGCCGGAAAACGCAGGCGGAGCTGGTTGTCGGCCACCACAAACAGTGAGAAATTCGGTTCAGGTTTTCCTTTATTTTTTTCTGTTGTTATTTTTCGGATTTTCATTCTGCTCTTTACTAGCGCGCGAGGATGCGATTCCAGTGCGATTTGCAGCCGCGACAGCAAAAGGCGGAAACGCACCTGAGAATGGCGTCTCAGGCGAACTCCGCACCGCACCATGATTGCGCGCCATAGCTGTGCCATTAACAACATAGGTGTAATGTGTGAAATTTAGCAGTTAGATTGTTAATACTATTTATCTAGATAACCTTAGCATATAAAGAAAGTGAACTTCTGATTGACAAATTAGGGCACTGTTTAAACAATATTGGCAGCTTTCACTTTCTTTTTAATAGTTTTTTCATATTTGATTTGAATTTTAAACAATATTTGAAGTGTCAAAAAGGGTTGTTAAATAGCAGCTTTAGTGCTATGGCATAGCGGAATTCTAACCAATTGCTATTGTTCAGTGATACACTATTTAATTCAAAATATTATCAAATAGTGGCTATAGAAGTGTTGCTTAGCAGAATTTTAACAAATTGCTATTGTCTGCTATATGCGATTGAACTGGTTTCAAACCAAGGAAAATGTCAGTTACATGAAAAATCTATAATGTATAGTGCTTTTAGCCCTCTTTATTTATTTAAAGTATTATCATTGGGTATTCCTTTGTCTTCTTCATCGTAACTCGTTTATGGGCTGGAACTTAAGAGATATTTTTAGCATACAATCTGAAACATTAGAATGGATTTTGTTGTTGTTGGTTTGTCACCGCCTGATAAATAAGTCTACCATTAATGATTTCTTTAGTACTCCCATGACTTTCCCTCTATATTTTTTGTAAATAATTTTCATTTGGCCTAAATCTGCAGTTGTAAGCTTATGAATGGCGTGGCTCTTGCTTGGAAAGAAGGTGAGTTGACTTCTATTATAAGCACAAGCTCCTTTCAATATAAATTATTTAAAATAAGACAATTGTCCAGGTTGCAGATAGTTTTACTTTTCCCGTAATAATTAGTGTCATATATGATATAGCTCACTAGGTTTCTCATCATGTCCTTTTCATTACCTGAATGCAGAGAATATATATGAATTTTACCAGAGCTTTGGCTACAACATCATGTAGGCATTTGGCAGGGTCAAATTTTGCATCTATATTTGCTGAACAATCTGTTTATGCATCAGCAAGATGCATGCCTGGTAATTGACATGATTTATGCATATAATGTTTCATTTCCTAAACTTGTATACTGTATTGTATTGTACTTACACATACTTTAAACCACCCAATGCAGATTTAATCAATCACTCGTATCTGGGTGCGGCTTGTTTTAGCAGTGGGACTAAAGAATGTGGAATACGGTGAGATATTCTCAAATTTTAAATGAACCATTTGTAACATTACAATTGTAGGTAGTTTTAAGGTTGATAGCATCGTTCGGCCTATGCATGGTGAATAGGGATATGAGTGAGTTCACTTATGATATTCATTATATTGTACATAGAGGGATGCAGACATTTTTAAGAAGCCTTAATTGATATACTTCTCTGTGAGTTGATAGGGTGTACTACATCGGTGGAAGATTGGGTCGGGTTTAGTTGTATGCTAATGATACTATTATAAATAATCTTCTGAATTTTTCAAGCCTCTTTTGGCTGTAGATGAAAATGCCAACGTTAAAATTTGTGTGGTTGAAGAAAGAAGTGATGTGAGTTGAAAATGTGGACTGCCTGGAGATTTGGTACTTGTCATAATATATGTAAAAAGCCGGTTAATTGTAAAAACAGAAGGTAGAGGTAATTAGTTTTGTTTACTTTGGTAGGTGTTTCCACGCTAGCTCACAATTCTGGGCAAGAAGTGATGGGCAATATGGTTTGAAGACCCCAAAGAAGGAGAAGTATGTGAGAAGAGACAGTAGAAATCAGCCTCCTGTGGAAGCTCCATATGTCCCACGTAACGTCACAAAAACCAAATCTAATCCCAATAAAACGATAGAAATATTTGAAGGCATGGCCCTTGTTGAACTGGCAAAGCGTACCGGGAAATCAGTATCTTCTTTGCAAGATATTCTCACAAATGTTGGTGAAAAGATTGAATCAGAGTTTGAGCCTCTCAGTATGGATATTGCCGAGCTTGCTGCAATGGTATATCCTTCTTAGTCACAAATGATGTTAAATCAGTGAATATAGGAAACCAGTACCTTCTTTTGATTCCAATACTTGTTTGTCAGTTTTCCCCATTTGTAAATGACTACTTGTTAGAAAAAATATATTTTGCTCATATTTTATTTATTCTTCTTCACTTGGAGCATATAGGATTCGAAGTTATATTTACTAATTTTCTTTAGTTGTTTTGAATAAAGTCTGTCTGCAAGCATGGTTTTGATGGAAATCAATGGAGTTTGAGATATATTTTTCCTGAAATTAGCGGCTTTGGGAAATTTTGGGCATCTCCAAATCTGTTTAAATGCACAATATGCATAGGAAAATAAAGGGCAGATAAGTAATCGATAAGACTAGGCCTAAAGTCTTGGTTGGTATGGTAGGTCTGGGTAAATATTTTAGTTTCAATTCATCAATGAAGCATTATTATACCTGGGTATTCTCCACCACCCTCCAATTTCCCCCCCTGGCCTTTTTTTCTTTCTTTCTACATGATACATTTTTAGGTTTCTGTATGTCGATAACTTTTTCTTTCACTTAATTGGTCCATTGCTGTTGCAGGAGGTTGGCGTCAATGTTAAGAGGTTACATTCAACTGAAGGTGCAGAACTTTTACCACGTCCTGCAGTTGTAACAGTGATGGGTCATGTTGATCACGGAAAAACTTCCCTTCTTGATGCCCTGCGTCTAACGTCAGTGGCAGCCAAGGAGGCTGGTGGCATTACTCAGCATCTAGGTGCCTTTGTGGTGGGCATGTCATCAGGAGCATCAATCACATTTCTTGACACTCCTGGTCATGCTGCATTTAGCGCGATGCGGGCGAGAGGTGCAGCAGTCACAGATATAGTAGTGCTAGTTGTTGCTGCAGATGATGGTGTAATGCCCCAAACACTTGAAGCCGTATCCCATGCAAAAGCAGCCAATGTACCAATTGTAGTTGCAATCAATAAATGTGATAAACCAGGTGCAAATCCTGAAAAAGTAAAACTACAGCTCGCTTCTGAGGGCTTGCTGCTGGAGGAAATGGGTGGGGATATTCAGGTTGTTGAAGTTTCAGCGATTAAAAAGACTGGACTGGATAACCTAGAGGTAGCTGTACTCCTTCAGGCTGATATGATGGATCTTAAAGCACGATTTGATGGGCCTGCTCAAGCATATGTGGTTGAAGCAAGACTTGACAAAGGACGAGGTCCATTGGTGACTACTATAGTTAAGGCAGGGACTCTAGTTTGTGGACAGCATGTGGTTATAGGGTCACAGTGGGGAAGAATAAGGGCTATTAAAGATACAGCGGGGAGGTTAACTCAACGCGCAACTCCTGCAATGCCTGTTGAGATTGAAGGGCTTCGAGGGCTGCCTATGGCTGGTGATGATGTCATTGTTGTTCATTCTGAGGAGAGAGCTAGAATGCTTAGTTCTGGTAGGAAAAAGAAATTTGAAGAGGACAGGCTTAGGAACAAGATGGTGCTAGATACGCCAACTACTTCAGATGATTCTGAGGGGGTTCCACTGAGGGTTGAAATGCCAGTAATTGTAAAAGCAGATGTTCAGGGAACTGTTCAAGCCGTAACAGATGCATTGACAACTTTAAATAGTCCTCAGGTAAGTGATGTTTATAATAACATACTTAACTTTTCTTTTTGCGTACACATACATGCTCACCCACACAAAGTGATGGCGTGGAAGGCCTTCTCAACAGATTTTGTATCAATTGGAAATCAGTGGTCAGTTACAAGTAAAAATTTAACAGTTTAGGTTTTAAAGACAAGTGTTAGTGATATTTGATGAAAAACACTGATCAACAGATTTTGTATCAATTGGAAATCAGTGGTCAATTACAAGTAAAAATTTAACAGTTTAGGTTTTAAACACAAGTGTTAGTGATATTTGATGAAAAACACTGATCAACCTGAATGTAAGAGCTTAACCTTTTTGCCTTTTGTGTTGAACTTTTTTATCAAGTGATTAGCCTTAGGTGTTCAATTTTTGCTGTTTTTTATCTTTCAAGTCCTAATAATTTAAATTTGTGTCACAATAACGTGGTTTGTGCTTTGTCCAAATGCTTAGAAATATAAATTGAAATCTTCATGGGAATTAGTCAACCGGATTAAGAGGTTTTGGATGAAATGTTTTCCATACAACCAGAAATGTTCTATTATTTGATATACTAATAGTTATTTATGCCATCATCTGATCCATTTAATAATTAAAGATTTATAATGGTTTCTTGATAAAAATGACATGAAAAGTTTACTTGGACGTAGTCAGTATAAAATATATGAAAAGTTATTTATGCCATCATGTGATCCATTTAATAATGGTTTCTTGATAAAAATGAGATGCGAAAAGTTTACTTGGTCGTAGTCTGTATAAAAAATATATATTCATAATTGGCTCCAATTCCCCTCCATTACAGAAAAATATAACTCCAGTTAATCATTGACAATATATCCAGGGCAATTTGGAATGGTTTTCTTGTAATGATTATTACTGGGCATGTCATACATGTGTGCTCAGCTGTGGTAGACCTGGCATACTGTAGTTATCGTGTATTCAAAAGTTTAGTGCTGTTTTACAAATATTTTATTATTTGTTTCTATACAATAACCATTCAATATTTTCATTGCTAGGTTTCTGTGAATATTGTCCATGTTGGCGTGGGGCCTCTTTCTCAATCTGATGTGGACCTAGCACAGGCTTGCGGTGCATGCATAGTTGGATTCAATGTCAAGAGTCCACCTATTTCTCTTAGCCAGGCAGCAACTCGTGCTAGTATCAAGGTATTTTCAAGCTTATTCCTATATTTAGTTATGAATGAATAACTAATTTAGTCCCTAAAATTCTAAGTTAACTCAGTCTCTGAAATTAACGGAATTTCAAAATGATCCCGAAATTTTAAAAATTTCAATCACATTATATCTTGCCAGAAAATTTTAGGGATTAAATTGACTGGTCTACAAAGACTTGAAGATTTTCAAATTCGTGGACTATTTTGGTATATAATAGTAATTTTAGGGACTAAGTTGACAAAGTTCTACTATTTCAAAACTAAATTGGTGATTTACTCATTAAACTATATTGTGATTGGAAATTTTGATTTCTATTTGATATATCTGTTTGGTTTGATTGTAGATAATTCTGCACCGCGTGATTTACCACTTACTGGAAGACATAGCCAGTTTGATCATAGAGAAGGCCCCAGGTACTTCTGAGACGCAGGTAGCTGGGCAAGCAGAAGTGCTGAATATCTTTGAAGTGAAAGGGAGCAAATCTAAGGGACCTGACGTGAAAATAGCTGGTTGTAAGGTTGTTGATGGTTTTGTGAACAGATCAGCAACCATGAGGCTTCTAAGGAGTGGTGAAGTGGTGTTTGAAGGACTTTGTACATCTCTTAAGAGGGAGAAGCAGGATGTGGATTCTGTGAAGAAGGGAAATGAGTGTGGACTTGTTATCAGTAATTGGTCTGATTTCCAAATTGGAGATGTTATCCAATGCTTAGAACAAGTAGTAAGGAAGCCGAAGTTTGTTAAGTCGGAGAGCGGCGCTGTTCGAATAGAGTGCTGATGAGGCTGATGCTTCTTTTCAGCACACATTTTTGTGGTAAAATAATACCTGAGCTGCCAAATAACTAATTAATACAGATGGATTGTTATAGTATTAAACTAAATTTTTGAAGCCTAACTTGAAAATTTGAATAGTTTTTTATACTAAGTTTTTTGATGTGTTGAATCACAGCTTTAGCATAAGGATGGAAATGTGTTGATTTGTATCATTTAAAAAACTTAGTTTGTTCAGCCATATTCAACCATGTAAGAATTATTAAATCCGTTCAACCATTTCGGTTTCAATTTCTATATACAAATTAGATGTTTTAAACCAAATCATATACTAGTTGAAGAACGATTTAGCTTGAAGGGAAGCTTCGTTAGAAAGCTTCCAAAATTTGCATATATACATTATGTGTTATAATAGAAGTATCTGTTTAATACGAGCTCAAAATTCAATTTTAGGTCCTCTTTTGGTTTTTTAATTTTTGACATTTAAAAATGTATATTTAATTAATTTTTTGTCAGGAGATGTTTATATTTGTTTTAAATATGTTTTTCAAAATCTAAAATGTGTATATGAGTTGATTTAATAGTAAATATTAAAATTATTGACGAAAAACACTGTAGGGATCAAAAGTCAGAAATTTTTTACATTGATACAAATTAATTTTAAAATCTTATAAAAACTAAAAAATATTTGTAATGCTATAATAAAGAATATGATGTCGCGTGATTTTTTTTTATGTCACAAGATTTATCAGTAGTTATATTTGTTGATTTAGCATATAAAAAAATGTTAAGTAATGTAAATAATTGTTAATATTTTTTCTTTTCAAGTTCAAGTGTCCCCTGCCTTAACTTTTCTATGCGTGTCTTCAAAGTTTGACAAAGTTCCGTACTATGACTCTGGGTTATGTGGTATTCACACCATTGCCAGAATCCTCCTCTCTTGATCAGCTGAGTGTGTCAAACATTCTTGAGTATGTAGGCGTGTCGTCTGTTTTGGGGAGTAAAGACTTCGCACCATTGCCTTCGACTGAACTTGATTTCATTGTTAGATCTTTTGAGTTCTACCCTCTAAAGTTGGTCAAATCTCCTTCTCCCCTCTTGGGGGGTCATCCACATGTTTGGACATCCATAATGCCCTTCTCCCTTGCCACCTCTTATACTTCTTACAGCCTTCATCCTGATTTCATTCATTGTTCACGTCTTCTGTATGCAATCCTTTCTTAAAAGCCATGATGAATATCTCTTCATTAGGCTCTACTACTTTCAACGTCGTGCTATTGAACCTGGTCAGGTAACTTTTCAACGATTCAGTGGTTCTCAACTGAACATCGAATAAATCAGCCACCATGAAAGATTTTTCACTGTTTGTAGCAATCTGAGCCACAAACTTAGTACACAAATCATCAAAATTGACGATTGATACAATCCACTTGTGCGCCACGTTTTTCAAAGTTCCAGCAAATTTTTTGCAGCTCCACGAATCATCTGCTCTACTTATGAACATTTGAGTTTGAAAGGTTGAAATGTGATTGTGAGAGTCTATCGTCCCGTTATAGGAGTCAATGACAATGTCCCTGAAGTGTCCGGAATAGCCACATTTTGTATTTCCTCTAAGAGTTGAAAAACCTCTGAAGTGGTGCCTTAGTGGTTTTTAGGACTCACTAGGTGCACAAACGCACTTCATGGTCTGAGTGATTGGATGCACGAACGCCACTCTATTGTTCGTACAAAGATGAATTATCTGAGTTGAGTGTCACATTTTTATATGTATTGGGCTGCATCTTCCTAAAATGCAATAGACTCATAAACACTTCATCTTAAGCTGTTGTTGGTTCTCTTTATTTTGAATACTTGTCCAGTCCATAAAAAATATAGATATTATTAATATTTAATATTGCAATTTTATTCTTAGTTAATTTGGACGACAAACATGTCGGTAAACTCCTATTGCCATAAGAATTGCATAAAACGGTTCTTTTTTTAATATTCTCATAGTTATTATTGCTAAGTTTTTTATTTTGAGAATTTCTACAATGAAACGCATTATACACGTTCGCTACTAAAATATATCAGACCACTTTACTTTATATATAATATTATATAAAAATAAAAGATATGCATCAAGATTAATTAAAGATAAAGATTAAGGATACAATAAAACATAGCGTTTGCCAAAAAATATGATAAGACATAGGCAGTGCTGGCACCAAGTTGCAACAAATTGACCCGTCGACTTCTTAGTCTTCAATCAATCTTGGTTAACATTATTTTAGTGATTGATTGGAACTCTCATCCCTACAAAGAGGACCCATATCTGTTCTTATTGTTAAGGTCGTTTTATCTTGTGGACACGGGCGATAAATATCATGCACAAACAAAAAGATAACACACTACATTCCATTTTTATTTAATTCAATTATCACAATAGTAAGCACTTTAACTAGGATAGAATAGTACTAGTATACTCATGCAATATGCAAGTAATACAATAAAATAAAATCCATTTCAGTCGTCATTAATTAGTATTGTGTAAAATGATAATCAACAAGAGTTAAATCCATAATTTACTTTTAGTTCACATAAAATTTGTAACTATTATCGTTGGTTCATGTAATTATCTTTTTGATTTTAATCTCTTTAAAAGTTGTAAGAATTGTTTGTGGTATCTATAAAATGAGAGAATTTTGACTTCACATTTATATATTTATAGATTTATATCAATCATGTGATTTTTTTCTTGTCCAATCCTATCACTAGTTTTCTTTGATAAAAAGTTGTACATCATTTGCTCTGAAATATAAACAAAAAATTGGATCTATTTAGATTGACACATTCATTTTTTTCTTATATATTTTGAGAAGGAGAGAGTAATTAATATTGAAATCGTTTTACGACATGATATACAACATTTATTCAAAGAAAAATTATATTGGTACTCTTTGGACTCTCAAGGTACACCTGAAAAAATTATAACCGAAAAAATTATAGGCCTCTTAAATGTTAGTCAAGGCAATTGAGATGGTTTTAACCAAAATGATATTATGAGTTGCATTCAAAATATGATTTGGGTAATATAATTGAATTTAGGAGGATAAAACTAAATTCTAAGAGTGTATTTGAATTGGTATTTTTGTTTTCAATTCTTTGATTGTTTTTACTTTTCAAAATTTTAATAAAATTATCACTCAAATCCGTAAAATGTGTCTTTCAATGTCTAAAGTTATGTCTAACTAGATTTAAATGATACGATAGAGATGTATAGCACTTACTCCCATAGTTCACATTATGTTTTAGAGCTCGAGATCATATTAGAAATCTTTATGAATCGGTTGGTAAGTCGGTCATTATAAATAGAAATAAAAATAAGTGACAAGTGGTTTACAAATTAAATCTCTCTCGACAATTTGATTGCAAATGCTTTTATAGTAGTGAGAGTTTTTGGCATTTTTTGTAGCTTGTCCAAAGAGTATTACTTGCTGAAATATACTATCCTAGTTGACGGAGCGACTAAGATCAACTTCTACAAGCTTTAAGGATTGTTTTTAATATGTTGTCTCATCTAGCTTAGCAAATCAAATGTGCATGGTTTATGGTTCTTTAGTCAATATGATTTATTAGAAATCATAGAATTTTGGATGTACTCATTCAATTCCATGTCATGAAATAACAAGGTGGCACAAACGACCACCAATATTTGTCAAGTACAACATCAATTTTTTTTTTTCAATGATAGATTTTTATTGGTATTGTTATGTGCCCTCGAAATGAGGATGTTTTTTTTTAATAGCCAAAATGTGTGGTGTTCCACAAAGATGAATATTCATGAAAGTGGGATTTTTTTGGCTTCCTTAAGCAATTTTGTTGATATTAATGAAGCATAATATAATTTGTCAAAAAAAAGCAGACTATTAAAAATGTAATTTTTGAAGTGGATTTGAAGCTTGTATAGCTCAAGGAATAAATTATCCAAAGGATGAAATGTTCGAGTTTGATGCATTTATTGAAGATGGTAGAGTTATGTTGTCCTCTATGTATTAAAACTTACATGTGAAGTTCAGTGAGAGAAAAAGAAATGTGGTTGCTAATACTCTTGCATAGTGAATGCATTTATATCTACCTCTCGGTGTGACTATATGAAATTATAAGACTTTTAATTTTTGTTTTCCCGTATAATACAAGACTTTTTTTTTATAAAATTAAACATGCATTTATGTTTTTTTATAAAAATACCCCTAATTATTAGGGATATACACGGGTATGGTTGAGCTCTCACCCCATTATTTTTCCATCAAATCCAAATCAAACCAGCCTGATTACGAGTGAGTTGAGTTAGGTTAGTTTGTGGAAAGTAAAAGAAATATTTTATTTTAATTTAAAAAATGTAACGAAATTTAAATATTTAAAAAATAATAAAATTATATCGCAATACATTATTCAATACTTAAAATATATCCACAAACACAACAAAACACTTACATTAATTAAATTAACAATAAATTCTCAAATATAGTTCAACAACTAAATTTTAACTATACATCAATAGTAAAAAAAAAGAATAAAAATAAAAATATATATGTTACGCCAGTTAGGTTTGCGGGTCTGTGGGTACATAAATCATAAAAACAAACTTGCTACTTTCTATACTATTAGCTACAAAATCTCGGAGCGCAACTTCATATTTATCAGAATTACATATGACATATTCAGAAGGTTTTGAGACATCATTATCTTTCAGAGTTGTATTTTCTATTTTAAGCTCAACACTTTCGTTTTTTAAAACATTAATTTCTTCAGTCGGGTATGCATTTACTTTCCTAAGTGCTTTAAGTTTTAGAGACAAATTGCGGTTTTAATTTAGGAAATCATTCATGACTTTAATTAATTCAGACCGGGTTAAGTTAGAAAGTACCTCAATTTCTTCATCTATTGATTCACTTTCAGAGTCAGAATCAGAGTCACAATTATGATCAGTGTTGGATTTAGATTCAAAGTTAGTATGAGCCATCAAAGCCAAATCTCTTGGCTCTTCATCATTAGAGGATTCATCAAAATCATCTCATGTAGCCATCAAAAACTTCTTATTGGGTCTAGAGTCTTTCCTCTGATGATTTCCTTTTTCCATATTTGAATATTTAGACTTGGCATGCCCATGTTCATTGCATCCATATGAAATGATGCTTTTCTTGACATACTTGGCATCATTTCCATTGTTGAACTGTATGAAATTTTTTTGAGGAAATGAATTATTTCTTTTGTGCCACATCCTCTAAATTTTGTTGGATACGAAATTCAACTCCTCATCCCCTGAGTCCACATCCTAGTCATCTGAATTATTATACTCTGATTCTGCTGTTACCTTTAGAGCCTTCTTATTGCTTGGATTTCAAAGCCAAAGTTTTCTACTTCTTTTTGGGCTCATCCCGTGTAAGCTTTATTTTGTGTGATCTCAAAGAGCTAATCAATTCTTCTAATTTAAGAGTATTCATATCCTTATCTTCTTAAATGGCTGTAATCTTAGGTTTTCACTTGCTTGACAGACTCCTAATATTTTTCTTCAAATAATCAACAGTAGTATAATTTTTTTCAAGAACTTTAATCTTGATATTAGAGTATGAAATCTGGAGAACATTGTTGCGATGTTTTCATCTTTTTCTATTTGAAACAGTTCGTAATTTCTGACTAGGAGATTGGCCTTTGCTTTTTGAACTTGCTTGCTTCCTTCATAAGTCATAACCACATTATCATAAATGTTATTTAATGTTTCATTGTCAGTGCATTTTTCAAAATCCTTAAAAGTGATTGCATTTATCATAAAGGTTATGGACTTGTGATGCATCTTGTACATCTTTTTCTATTCAACATCCATTTCTTTTCTTGAAATTTGAACACCATCAATATTTATTGGAGCAGTATAATCATTTTTCACCAAGTCCCAAAGTTCATAATCGTGTGAGATAAAGAAACTTATGATGAAAAGTGGAACATTATTTCCAAAGTCCCAAAGTTCATAATATTTGTTGTTGGAGCAGTATAACCATTTTCCACCATAGACTTTACATCATGATGAAAAGTGAAAACAATGATATTTGTAGAGATTTAAAAGTATTAAAAAAAGTATTATATGGACTAAAAGTGAAATAGATTAATTTTATAAGGAATAAAAAGTTATTTAACCCAAACAAAAAACAAGCCAAAAATTCCTATATTCAATCTTCAAAGGACATGAACGCTGATACTTTAAGCAAGAAAAATGATTCCTTCACCATTGCGTAAAGTCGAAAGCAAACCTCTTTGATCTTACTTTGAGCCAAGACCAAGATGTAAGCTTTACCCGTTCCACAATCTGAGTCATATTACTTTTCTGCTGCTTAAAGATGTGATGATTACATTATTTTCAAATTATCCAAATACACGCCAACCAAATAACTTGATGTTTTAGTCTTGTTTTCTTATTAGTATTTAGAAGACCCTCGAATTGCTGAGCACGGCTATGAAAAACACTTTGAACATCTATCCAAACCAAAAGATAAGACCAATGAAGAAATAAATGAGGTAAGTATTCCTTTTTTTCGCAACCACCAACAAACAAAATATTTTGATCATTCAAGACACCACACCTTGTCAAGTTATCCTTAGTTGGAAATTGATTGTTCATCAGGCGCTATGCAAGGAGTGACATTTGAAGATGAACTAATGTTTTCCAAATGAAGTTGCATGACGGGGAATCAACTATGATATGGTCCTTCACCAAATATTGATATGTGCCTTTAACTGAGTATATATCTCCAAAAGAATGACGCCAAGACCACTTATCGACAACATTATCATGCACAACAAAATTTTCTAACAACAATATGCATTCCAAAACTAAGTTTTCCCTAACAAACAAAAATTGCTTCTCCAACATCATGCCTCCCCATCAACCCCCACCCTAGAGCACACTTTTTATTTACTGAAATATTTTTATCAACCACCAACTCAATCAACCAACTAAATCTATCACACAAACGACCTCTCAACAACCATAGGTCACACCTAAAGGATATGTCATTATCATTACCCACAATATGTCTTAAATTATTACAAAACCAATTGTCCCTCCCATCACACACATAATTTACATCTTTCCACCAACTATATTTCCTAGTCGAATTCCTAAACACCATATTCCTTGCCAAACCATATTTTTTCTTAAACACTTTAAACCAGAATCCCTGCAGATCAACCCTCAACCTCTACACCCATTCTCTAATAGTGTAAAATTGAACTCTCTCAATCTACGAGCACTTAATCCACATTTTTCACAATTACAACACACTAACTTTCACTTCACCCATTGAGTCTTCTTAAAATCCTCACCACCACCCTACAAAAATAATTTATAAATAGATTCAATACAATCGACGATACGTGACAAATCTTTAAAGAAAGAAGATAAATTGGTAATGCAAACAAAGTGAGTTTAAGAGGATCAGAAGACCTGCCATAGATAAGTTCTAACTCTTCCAACTAGAAAGCTTTTTATGAATCCTATCAATCAAAGGATTTCAGAACGATAAATTTCGCAAATTTTCACCTATCGACAAACTCAAATGTTTAAAAGGTAGAGATCCAACCCTACAGTTGAGCACAAAGGCAGTCTAATCAACCACATTTGATTCACATTGACACCAACCAATAGACTCTAGTGAAAGTTCACTTTTAAACCAAATATCAATTCAAACATTCAAAGGTTGACTTTTATTTATAATTCTTATATTCGTGCAACATTTTTCTTCCATAATTAACACGTTATTCGCAAAGTAACGATAGAAACTAATAAGTCTTTTTCAACTCCCACTCAAGTGTTCAATAATAACTCAACATTTATCAAAGAGCACAACAAAGAATTAAGACAACAACAACAAACACTATCTTATGAAAATAAAAAATTCACGTATATTCTTATTTTTAAGGTTGAATAAGTGATTTGATTGATGTAATATAAATCAAAGAAAACAAATATATATTTTTTACACTAAATTCATCGAACCGACATCATCCAAATAACCATCTCAATCATACAAACTATAACCACTTTCAAAAAGTGTCACAATGATAGTTGATAAAGTTGTAAATAGTTTTTAATTACCGGTTTGTATTAGACTACCCGTTTGTATTAGATTATGTAATATTTATGTTAGTCCACCAAATTAGTTATCCATGATATTTATATAGATAAAAATAACAATATAATCACTATTACAGATTTTTTTATAAATATATCCTTTTTTTTTTTAATTTCTATATCAAATTGCCACACTTTAAAAAGAAAAAAAAATTAAAATGTCTAACTTTTGAAATCCAATAGATGATCGCAAGCCCGACCAACGACGATAACTGAAAGAATTTTTTTGAAAATTCAATAGAAGGTCGAATCCCCAGTCCAACGACGCAACTATGTACTAAGCCTAAATTTTTTCTTCTTCTCATTTTTGCAATTAGAAAATTATTTATTTAATAAAATAAAAATAATTATAATATTTTAAAAAACAAAATATTATTAATAAATTAAAATAAAATACATTAAATTGAAGAAAAAAATATAGTTGATTAGATGTGCCTAAACAAATAACGTGTTATATTATTTTAACAATTCTCTCATACTTTGTAGATAAATTTAAGTTCTTTTAACAATTGTCTCATGTTTTGTAGATAAACTAGCAATTTAATTATATTTTGTTAACAACTTCCTCCTATTTTTTCTCTGAATCAAATAAATAAAAATAATAATAACAAAAATAATTATAAAGTAAACTATATTATATTATAAATTTCAAAATAAATACATTAAAATGATAGAAAAAAATACATCAAATTTGAGTAGATGTGCCAGCAGCCATTTTACAACCTTCATCATATCATCATGTACACTCAACTACAACAACAACAAACTATGCATCAATCACCGTCTTTATCATCACCTCACCAACATGCCCCTACAGAAGTTCTATATTATGGTACGTCGCCACCACCACATCTACATGAGTCTACAGATATACCGACTCAGTATTACGTTCTTTCAGTACCAACAATACCAACCCCATTATCCGACAAAGAATGATTTTTTTAATAATATTTTGAATTTCACTGCACAACTCATGAGTCGGCTTATGCTGTTTTTGAATTCATGTATAACTCTGAAACTCAAAATTATAGGGAGGTAGGTGGTAGTGGTTTTAATCCACATATAGACTATAACAAGAATAATGATCAAAATGAGGATCAATCAGAACAACCTCAACTCGTTCAAAAGACTAGATGAGTTCGACGACCGCTTAGATGTAGAACTGGAGAACATTTAAATAGAAGTCATTAATTTAAATTTGATGTATTTTTTCTCTTTAATTTAATATATTTTGTTTCTTCAATTTAATTAATTTTATTTTATTAATATAATTTACTTTATTATTATTATTATTATCATTAATTTTTATTTATTAGATCCGAAGAAAAAAATAAGAGTAAGTTGTGAACAAAATATAATTAAGTTGTTAATATATCTGCAAAATAGAAAGAATTGTTAAAATAATTTAAATTTATCTACAAAATAGGATTGAGTTGTTAAAATAATATAACTGTAATTTTTTTTCTTCAATTTAATGTATTTTATTTTAATTTATTAATAATATTTTATTTTAAAATATTATAATTATTTTTAATATATAAAATCAATAATTTTTCCAATTATTAAAATAAGAAGAAAAAAAATCAATCTAATACATAATTGCATCTTGAAAATATATTCTATTAAATTTTTAATAAAATTCCTTTAGTTGGCGCTTACCGAACTTACTATTATATATTAAATTTCAAAAATAAGACATTTTAATAATTTTGTTGTTGTCAAAAGTATAACAATTTAATATAAAATTAAAAAAAAATTAATAAAACAAATCCTACTTTTATATGAGTGTGGTGCATTGCTTTGGTGGCTAAATAAAAGGCAGCGCAAATGCCGCTAAAAGGTTAAAAAGGTAACTAAATCCCGTTAACCCCGTAACTATTAATTGTTATGCTGACACTAAACAGAAACGACAACTCATTCATTGCTTACAGTTACGGTTTCACTTACACCCTCACTCGCAAGGCACCTGTCAATTTCTCACGCCATGCAGATTTATTATCTTGCACATTTATTTAATTTGCATCTTACTCAACCCATAAAATAAAATAATCAACCATTAATAAATGTGCCACCTTATTAATAGCTCATATAAAATAAAATAAAATAGAAATCATATACAAACACATGACATGACAACTGTGGATCTTCGCGGAACTTCACCTAGCAATCTAGCAGGATGTATCGTATGTTTTTATTCATATTAAATTAAATTAAATAAATTAGTATTATTTTTGTGCACGGGGAATGATCTTGACCTCGTTTTGATTTTAATGCACTAAAATACTGAAAATAATCCAGGATCTGATTCAGATCGTTGAAATGAACTTGGAGTCTTGGACTCTTGTATGGGGAAAATTGAAATAATAAATAATTGTTAAACAATTCAGTGTATGATACTAAGTATACTATTTACGATGTATTTTTTTAATAAGTTTTAAATATAATTTTATATAAATTTATTATATTTTATTTAACTCAATCTCATGAATATATTTAAAATATCTTTTTATTATGTTTGAAAAATATTTTTTATTAAATTAATATTTAAGAGTTAAAAATATTAAAAGTTGTGAATTATGACACATTTTTATTTGTATGATCTATCATCTGTTTTTAATTTATTGATGCTGTGTAAAATATTAAGTTTACAAACTTTAATTTATTTTTTATTAACAATAATGTTTGAATCCATAATGATGATAAATTATAAACGATAGTTATTAAATTCTACTTGAATTTGTACACATCCTCTATGATTTTCACAACACCTTTTGTAACAAATGTTTGCTTTTCTACTATATTTGAGTATTCATGAAATTATATTGGAAGCTTTAGTTACTCGAGGAGACGAGAAATGCTTTATTTAGTATGGGAAATTATAAATCGTCTTATTTAGATGACCGTCGCACCAAATTTTTTCAAAAGTCAATGAAAAGTATTGAGTAATTTCATTTTTGATCCTAGAGTGGTTTAGGCATTGTAACAAAATAAAGGAGTTAAATCAAACTCTTGTTACTTTAATTTTCAAATGTGGTGATCCTTCGACACCTTAGACATGTTGTTTTGTGTAACATGAGCTATAAAATAATGTCAAATTGTTGCTTGTAGACTCATAAAGATTATGTCATATGTGATTTGTAAAAATTAAAATAGTTTCATACCTGAAAGATCTACGATTAACAATACCTTAATTTTGAAGGACGCAATTCACTCTCTGACTCATATGTAGGGCAAAAAGAATTTCATGATCTTGATTGTTAGTTATGTTTCTGATCATATTATCTATTAACTTGTGTTTTTGAGTGATTTATTTAAAGATAGAAAATCAAGCATAAGCTTGCATATTCATGCAAATATCATGTGGCCATTTTCAAAGCAATCAAGAAAGATTTGATCATAGTTTCTAGTCCCATATCATGCTTTATCAAGACAAAAATCCACTTTGTAAAGTCCAAGAGTTTTGGAAGAATCTTCAAATGAATGTCAAAATGATTAGAGAATGTTCAGAAGAACATTATGGCTGTCCTTTATTGAAGACAAAGTAAAAACTGACAAATTTGAGAGTTCCAACAGTAAGTTAAGAATGTCAAATTCGCACATAAGATTGTCGAGATCAAATGAACACTTAAATGACTCAAATTAAAGACGTAAATGGTTAAAATAGTCTCTAGATTGATCTTCAGATTGATGAACTGTAAGTAAATACAAAAGGAAAATAGTACATTGTACTATCACTTTTACTGCATAAAGCTATACATGCCTAAGATAAAACATAGTGTCAATTGACATTTGACAACTCATTCTCACACCTATTCAGGTTTCCTTCTAACTCAAGGCAAAATGGTTTTGGGTTGGTCAAGAATGTGCTAGACAATAATATAAACATGTGATTTATATGATTAAATCATATCTGACACTTGGCAAATGTGTCTAACGGCTATATTCAACTTTATCTTAGTTCTCAAACTTCTCATCATCTATAAAAAAAAAAAAAAAGATTAATTAGAAGATGACGGCAAGAGTTTCCAAAACAATCATACACTTAATCATTTAAGCTCAAGCTCTAAAACTCTTGTCTCAAGCAAAACTCCAATTATTTCATTATATTCATGGATTATTCTACTGAGTTTTCGTTGTTAATCAATCTTAAACAAGAGTTGAGAAGTTTTAGATCTCAAACACTTTTTTACCACACATATCATTTTGCAACTCAAATCTATCTCTTAAGTTATATTGAGTAAGTTGTAAAAATTCTTTTTGGTTTAAAAGGTACTTGTAAAAATCATTTATGGACTAGAAGATGACTGTAGAAATTTCTTTCATGGTTGAAAGATGAATGTTATACTTGATCGATGTGTAATCAAGAAATATAGTGCAAAGTAGAATGCTCTGGTGCTAAGCACATTAGTAAAAAATCTCACAAATTATAAGGACTAGACATAGCTCACCTTAGATGAACCATGATACATATTTGCGGGATCTTCTTAATCATACTTGATATTTATCTTGGACTCACTAATCATATTTCACTTACTTATAAAATGAATTGTCTTATTTAAACTAACACATTTAGAATGTTAAGGAGATTAATTTAATTTTAATCAAAATTATTCTTAAATTAATTAAAATTAAGTGCAAGAATTAAATTTTCAAGATGGATCATAATTCAAACCTCATTTCTAGTGATTTCTATTGTTACTTCACTCATTTCTCCCTACCTTTTTTGTGTTGAGCTTGGAGCGACAAAGTCACAAAATCCAAGATCTAGTTGAGCAAGGAAAGTGGAGACCGCTAAAGTATATTCGAGGTATAGGTTCTAAATAATCTCATATTTCCTTTGTTGATGATCTAGTGTTTGTAGTTGAGGCTTCATTAGACCAGACAATTCTAATCATAGTAGTTTTGGAGGAGTTTTGTTTTCATTATGTTCTTCTTAAAATATATCAGAAATGATAGAGCATACATTTTAAGTTAAATTCTTGGTATTTCGTCTACACACGATCTTGGTATATACCTGGGTGCACTTATGCTCCATTAACGTATACTGAAATTTTTATTCACTTCTATTGTTGATAAAATGGAGAAGAAGTTGAGTTCTTGGAAAGCTAGCACTCTTTCTCTTGTAGGTTGAATTACTCTTGCTCAATTCTTGCTTGCAAGCATTATGGACTACATTATAGGGACGTCACATATCCCTATTGTTGTTTGTGATGAGACAAAGAAGATTTGTAGAGATTTTATCTAGAGAAGTAGCAATAAACACATAAAATGTCAGTTGAGTAAATTCTTTAGTTTTGTTGTCTTTGCAGAATTGTATTGGAACCTATCAAGTAATAATGTGGGGATTACTCGCTGTGGACGGAATATCTTATTTGGTGTTATTGTGACTGTCTTGTGGAAAGATCACAACAAGTTTGTATTCTCCCAAACTTCTGAGATTGGGGAGAATGTGGAATTTGATTCACCATCGGATCCACAATATAGTCTTAGAAACCTCGAATTTGAAAAGAAATAAACAACTCAAGGAAACATCAAGCGTGGACTAAATTTTCCTCCAACATATTATTATTGAATTTGACTCTAAATTGTTTGTTGACATGATTTCTTGCGACTATGCCTCCATACAATATCTACAACCGATTATTGCAGAAATGATTGCACTTTTTCACTCTCATCATTGACAAGTTGTTGTAGCGTCCATTAATCGTGAAACTAATAAATGTGCTGACATCTTTGTACATAGAGTTTATCATACAAATTTTGATATAATTATGTTGAATTTGTCTTTTCTTCTTTAGATAATATTATATGTATGGATATTAAGGAGGTAATTCACCTTGTTTGAATTCTTAATATATTTCCTCCTTTTTAACAAAAATAAAATAAAAAATAAATTTGACATTAAATGATTCAAAAATTTACAATAGATGATTATTATTAATTCCAATATTTAAGATAGTTTAATGAAAAAACAATAACTTTAAAATAAAAAACAAGTTAATTTAACACGATGAATTGGTTAAATTTGACTTTCAATTTAATATCTTTTAAAAAATGAACGAACTTAGCACAACGCAGTCTCCTAAAAAAAATCTAAAGGAATGAAAATTGCAAATAGTTTAAATTATAGAGGCCAAAAATATAATTAAGTTTTTTAAAAATGTTTATATATCCTGTCTTCAACAAGTTTTGTATAAGAATAATATTAGTATCTTAGGACTTTGTAACGGAAAAAGACTTGCTGTTAGGATTAATATTAATATTTGGATTGATTTTTTAATTGTTATTGTAATATTGTGTTAGAATTTGCTGTTTGACTTAAATTTATAATTAATATGTTTTTGACAAAAAATTGTGAAGATTTTTTACTTTGAGAGTTAATATTTTCTAAATCACAACAATTAAATTTGATCTAATTATTTTATGAGATTTCAAAAATACTTCGCTTATTCTTCTTTTCTTTCCACACGGTCCATCCATTGAGTAAATATGTTTGGTACTGAAATTTGAACTATTCATATTTAAATCTTATTAGTTTTGCTCGTAAGTATCGAAATTATTAAGTTGGATATTATATATGTTTTGAATTTGAATTTAATATTTTGCGGTGTGTGTTAGTTTTTAATGCTATTTACTATTATGTACTTTACATATACAAAAAAAATAATGAATGCTTCATCTAATCAAAATTTAGATTATAATTCTTCATATTGAGAGAACTCTAAAAGTCAGAAGGATATGATAAAAATAATAATTTACACAACTATTTTTATAAAATATAAAGATAAAAACAATTTATAAAATATAATCTAAAATATAAAAATATAAATTTAATCGAATATACAAATAATTAATAGAATTTGATATTGAAATTAAAAAAGAAATATTAATAATTAATTTAAAAAATATTTACAATTTTATCACAAGAGTAGTTTTATCTTCTTATATAATTTAATAAATTAGTATACAAAATTATAAAAACATAAAAGTTAATTAAAATTTTAAAATAAATATAATTTATTTATAAGAGTATTTTTGTTATTTACATATAATATATCATATATTTATTTACATTCTAACAAATAAAATAGAAATATTTAGTTACTTATAATTTTTTTTAAATAAATTATTTATTTAGTATTGTCAATAGACAGTTTTAAATATAAAATTATTTCATTATATATTTAATTTTTGTGTGTATGTTTTTGTCGATTTATAATATTTAAAGTATAATAATTTTTTAAAAATTAATATGTAATTATTCATAATGATAATTTTATTATTTAAATATATGATAAAATAAAATATTTTTATTTTAATATAATAAAATATTATTATTATGTATCAAACACATCACTAAATTATTATATTTTTATTTAATTTTATATCGTATAGTTCTTTATTTTATCTTATTCTTTGCTTCCGCTAGAATCAAGCTTCACTTTGTAAAATATTCTACTTATTTTTTGTTACAAATCTATATGTATAGAATGTATGCATATATGCTTCGTATTTTTGTATATATAATAAAAAAAGTACAGAGCAACTATATTTTTTTAAAGGGAATCTAGTAACTATATATCGCGATTACACTTATTGAAATACGTTAAATTGTAGTGAAATAAAATACATTTTGGCTTTACCATTATCATATACCAAAATACATTGGACTTTTCTTCGAATCAATAATCCAATCAAAATTGTACAAATTTCCACAATCCCTCGTGCTGGTACGTTGTTAAACAAAAATTCATAGGATGTTTCGCTAAAGAAAGTTGTTGATGGAAACTCGTGTAAATTATTAGAGACAATATCCTCTTTGAGGTCGATCGTGTTAAACAAAGGTTTGATAAAACGGGGAATCAATTTTATTAGTCTATTATGATGATTATGATTTCATAATATTAATATTCATTTCTACATATATTCGGTGTACAATTATCGAATTGGAGTAAAAACAAAAACAAGATCTCTGTAATTTATTGTCCTTCATATAATTTTGCAGCACAAAAACAAACAAATTCAGATTTGATATCTAGAGCAGTTCAGAGAATAATCCGTTAAATATGTAGAAAGAAACTGAATGTCCTTAACATAATTATTAAGATTAATTTCGTAACAAACTCAATAGACTGAACTTTATAGAAATATTCTTTTAAAACAGTGTCCCATCCAATTGCAAAATTATTTTCTTGACATAAATGAATTGGGACTTCTGCCGTATATTATCAAAATTAAATGACAAATAGATGAGTGATATGTTATTTGTATATCAACACTCTTAATAGATATTATAATAATGTATTAATAAATTATAGAAAATTATTAGTTAAAAAATTCATTATATTGATATGCATTCTATTATTGATTGTAGTGTTTAATTTGTAAAATGAGTTATATTTAAAAAGTTGACATCTTGAATACACTCCCTCTATTCACCACTAGCTATAAGTAAAAAAATGTTTCAAATATTGATCACTGTTATAAGCAATGATTAACCACTTTTAAATTATTTAATGATAGTATTTCTAATATAACTTTATTTTGATTATAAAAAAGATTAATGTTGTAGTTGTGTGTTTGACATTCAAATTGACAATTTAGTGAATTTAAATTATATGTTACATTAAATTTATAAAACTAGTACTTAATTAATTTTCTTAATAATTGTGCAGGTAATTATTTTTATTTATAATAATATTCGGAGAGAGTATATTTTTTCCTATGTGTAAGAGTTGAATACATGATCAAATATAAAAATTATATTACAAAACATCTATTGTTGATTCAAATTCTTTTTAATGTTAGTACAAGTGGATTCTAATTTTAATCATATATAATTATTGATTGAATTCAAGTGATTAATAAATTTTAATTAATAATAAATTGTGTAGAAAAACTCAAATTTATATTTTGATTAAAATAATTATTAACCATATTTTAATTATCTCTCGGTCATACTAAAATTCCATCCCTCGCCATAAGATTAAAAAATTCTAATTATATAAATTCAAAATTTATTGTTTTATATGATGATTTTATTGGTAAATAGTCCCTCTACACCGAAATATAATTATATAATTAAATAAAAGTATAAAATATTAATGTATTTAATCTAAAACATATTTACTTTGTTTAATTAAATTTTATTTATATTTAGTTATAGATAATGAATAACATATCAATGAGACTAGTTTTATAATAAGAGATGAAATTGTGAAATAGTTAAACTTAATTATATATAAATAATTATAATTAAAAATTATTTAAATAACACATAATTACTTAAAAAAAAATTATATAATTTATTTTCTTTTTAATTGTAATTATTTATATATGGTTGTATATCAAATTTTAATTTTAATTTTTTCATAATAAAACTATGTCGTTTGATATGATGTTCACTAAGAATAAAATATACAAGTAATGTAAATATTCGCTGAAATGTCTACACTTCCCTAACTCTATTGAATTAAAATCTAAAATTTACCAAAACTTTTAGTGATATAAAAAAAATCCAAATCTTATAATAGGTTAAAAAGAAAGGGAAAGTGTCATTAAATTCAACCACTAACCATCGAGTGGCTCCATCTACATAACTACATAAACAGTGATTTATCATGGCAAAAAGGGTAGATTCTCATATTTTGGTTGTTGAAGGTAGAAAGAGAGTGCACAAGTTTACCACCTTTCATGTGTCGGTGGTCACAGAAAACAACAAAACAAAAGAAAAAAAGTGGTTTTCATCTTGCATTGTTGCGTTGTGTTGTTAACTCGTGAGTGAATGAAATAAAATAATATATAATAAAATAAAAAAGCATTTCTTCCACATCCACATACACACCATATGGTAACGGTCTAATCTACCACTACTAAACCAAAATACCAACACCTGTCACTCTTCCTCATTCTCATTTCTTCTTACAAGCTTTTCTTAGCATAATAAAAAAGTACTTCTCGCTTTAAAATACATTAAATAATTTACAAAATAAAATTTTTACCTTGAAAAATAATATTTAAAAAAAATTAAATACACAAATTTTAAAATATTATTTTTAAATTTAATTTCCTACATATATCATCTTAAAAATTCATTACTTAATAATTTTTTAATCAAATAACATGTAACTAAACTCACATATATTAAACGCTGAATTAATATTCGAGATATATTTAACATTAAACATTAAACAAAAATTCCTTTGTCAACTAGACTCTAATGGTGTAGTCTAGCCCTTTCCTCTTTCTATAGACATGGTTATGGTTACTTGGTAACATTTGATTAATAAAAATGCTAAGTTTGTTCTTTTTATCTTAGTGGGTCCACTGCGCCAACCCCATCATCATAATTCAATTCGGTGACTTAAGCCAGGTGTCCATGTGAACTTAATACTCTCTCTCTCTCTCTTCTCTTTCTCTCTCTCTCTCTCTCTCTCTTCACAAACCTCCAAAGAACATACTATATATATAAAAAAGATGATTATTTTGATGCTGGGGTCAGCTCTATTATCTTCCTCCTCTTCTTATTTTCTTCTTCTTCTTCTTCAACATTAGTACTTCATTCACATTCCTGATTTCATTGGAAGGGTCAAAAGGGTCATTTTATAGATCCAAGGCTGAGGAGCTCCGTTTGCCATGACCATGGAGCTCTATTGCAGAGCAGCAACACTTGTTTTCTTCACCCTTTTAAGTTTCAGTTATGCCTCTTCTTCTTCTATGTACTCGGTGAGTTCATTTTTCTCTTCTCAAAAGCTTTTTTTTTTTTTTTTTTATTGAAAGTTATTTTGTTGCTCTTTCCAATTTTGGTGGAACAGTAACTTTACCGTTATGGTTTTTATTTCATTTTCAGTAATTGGTATTTTTTTTTTTGTGTTTTTTTTATATGTATGTTTGTTTAATGGTTGTTTGCGGAAGTGAAAGCTCAGTTTTATGTATTTACCTACTAGTGTTTTTATGATTTGTTTTTTTGTTACTTGGTTTTATTATCAGAAATCTTTTGATTTGCATACTAAGTTTTTTTTTTTTTTTTTAAATTGAATTTTGTTTGATCACCATTTTTGTATGTGTTTGGGTGGTGGTGGTGAAAGAAACTACAGGGGATTTAGGTTAATTTTAATAATATATTAGAATAAATTAGGTAAAAATTGATATTAGTGTTTAGATTTCTTTCTGATTATGAACATATTGAATTTGACAGCTTGAAAATAGCCACACAAAGGATTAATTGATTCGATTGGGTTGGTTGGGTTGGCTTAATTTGTGTAACTAATTTAAGAGACTATTAATTGTAGATCATATGGTCCAGGATATCATTTACTCATTTAGGGTTGGTTGGGTGAGTTTCTTTGTTTTTACTTGTTATAAATTTGAACAAATCCAAATTAATAAAAAAAACTGATTTGCAAAATTATTATTTCAGTTAGAATTATATGAAATTGTGTCTGATGTAAGGCTTTCTTATGATACTGAATAATAAATTTTATAATGCTTGGTTGGCTTCTGGACCTCGTTTTGGAATAAATATTGGACCTTGCTCTAGAAAAATTTATTTCACAATTAAGCTGTCAATAGGGTGAACTTATCATACCATTTATTATCACGGTCATAGTTCGGTTGCATTGTAGAAGTCCCTTAATTCATATTATCTATAATATATGTAATTTGTTGAACTATGTTAAAAACACCAAAAGTCATTTGTAAGAAAAGATATTTCATTTCAACAACATCGTCATGTTCAGTTCCTAAGCGTCTCGTTATGTTTTTATTTTATTAGCTTTCCATGTCTTATAACTTGGAACATGCTTTATGTAGGAATTGAATCCTATAAAACCTAGGCACTCACGCCTTCTCAGGAGCGCTGTGCAGCGTGAAACTGTAAGAGTTAATTGAACAGTGAATGCTTTCCTTTAATTGCTTGAACTTTGGTTTGTGTTAGCAGTGGTTGTTCATTTTGTATAATTTTATAATTTTTGAATTGTTTTTTCCTTGTGAAGCCGACATCACAGCTTTCTGAAATATGGACACCTCTGGAAAACCAAGGTTGGAAACCTTGCGACGAATCTAGAAACAAACCAAGTGAGTGAAATTAATCATTTACTGTATTTTGTTTTATTTTTAAGAACACCTGTGTTTGGTTATGTACATTGCTTTATCTAATATTTTTTGTGACTGGAACTTGAATCAAAACAGCATTACCAGAGAAGTCTGAAGGATACATCCAAGTATTTCTTGATGGTGGTCTGAACCAGCAAAGGATGGGGGTATGTATTTAAAGCCTGTCAATTAGATCAAACGTTTCTTTTTCGTGCATACAGAAGATTTATAATTTTTACTTGGTGTTTAATTATTTTTTTAGATATGTGATGCAGTTGCTGTTGCAAAGATACTGAATGCAACTCTTGTGATTCCATACCTTGAATTAAATCCTGTGTGGCGGGATTCAAGGTAATGGCAGAAATTAGAATTACAATTTTTTTGCGTTATTTTGTTCCGTGGATTGTGCACGATGTAATTTAATATACTGAGTTTGGTTATGTTTCTCTGCAGCTCATTCATGGATATATTTGATGTGGATCATTTCATTGATGTATTGAAGGATGATATTTCTATAGTTAAGGAGCTTCCCGAAGAGTACTCGTGGAGCACAAGGGAGTACTATGCTTTGGCTATTCGAGATACCAGAATCAAGGCTGCACCTGTACATGCGTCAGCCAACTGGTATCTGGAAAATGTCTTGCCTGTTCTTCAGAGGTTGGCAGTTTAACAGAATCTTTTACTTTAAATTCTAGTGCATTCTTTACTCAAATTTCGGGACCGGTTATTTTAACAATAGGTCATTCAATGACTAAGCTAGACATCTAATTCATAATTACTTCCTTGTTCTTAAATTGTGTATTGTTTGATACAGTTATGGTATTGCTGCGATCTCTCCATTTTCTCACCGCCTGACTTTTGACAACGTGCCTATGGATATCCAACACTTGCGCTGTAAAGTCAACTTTCAAGCTTTAGTCTTTGTTCCACATATCAGAACACTTGGAGATGCCCTTATCAGCCGCCTCCGCAATCCCCAACCCTCTAATGAAGAAATGAGCTCCAACTACCTTCAAGAGGTCACAAGTTCAGATGATAATAAAAATGCAGGGAAGTTCGTTGTT
Organism: Cicer arietinum; assembly: GCF_000331145.2. Taxonomy (NCBI): domain Eukaryota; kingdom Viridiplantae; phylum Streptophyta; class Magnoliopsida; order Fabales; family Fabaceae; genus Cicer; species Cicer arietinum. The sequence continues at coordinate 9,596,654 of NC_021167.2, read as the reverse complement.
CTGCACCTCCGATTTGATAAGGTATTTCTCTTCCTCATTTATTATCATCATCATCTCTCTCTACAAGCTTGTAAACTTTGTTTCTGTGTGTTTTTGTTTCTCTTATTTTGTTGGTACAACAATCTTTACATTTGAGGAGTGTCAGCAACACGCTCTCTAACACAAACTTTCCAGCACACTCCTTTATTTTGTTCTATTTTCACTCTTTCACTCTATTGTTACATGCAGCTGCAAATTGAGTAAGTTTATGTAATATTTTATGGCAGGATATGGCAGCTCATTCCGCCTGTGATTTTGGTGGTGGAAAAGCCGAAAAGTTGGCCCTTGCAAAGTATCGACAGGTAATTTGGCAAGGAAGGGTCCTTAATTCACAATTCACTGATGAAGAGTTGAGGAGTCAGGGTCGTTGCCCAATGACTCCCGAGGAGGTTGGATTGTTGCTAGCAGCTATGGGATTCGATAACAGCACCCATTTATATCTCGCCTCTCACAAGGTTTAATCACGTTGATTAGTCGAGACTTGTTCATTTTAATTAATGCTTGCGTTTTTAAATGATTATGTTTTTTCTAAAATGCTTTCTCTTTTCTAGGTCTATGGTGGAGGAGCAAGGATTTCAACTTTGAGGCAATTGTTTCCTCTGATGGAGGACAAAAAGACCCTTGCTTCGTCTTTCGAGCGTGCTCAGATAAAGGGAAAAGCTTCTCTATTAGCCGCACTTGACTACTACATCAGTGTGCATAGTGACATCTTCATTTCTGCTTCCCCAGGAAATATGCACAATGCATTGGTGAGTTCTCCCCTAGATATAGTACCATATAGATGATGACTCCTAGCGTTGCCAATATTAGTAGCTAGTTTAGACTCTAGAATGATGGTGATGGACCTTGACTTAACCATGTTTGGATAAACAACTTAAGCGTTTATAAAAAAAATTAAAACAAAGTCAAACTTTTTTAGTATAAACTATATGTTGTTTTCATGAGTTCTCCCAAATAGGCACATATGTTTATGTCAATAGGTATGCCTCAATAAACTAAAATAAGTCAAATCCAAACAGGCCTCTAACCATGTTGTGGCCAGCAAATTCTGAATGTTCATTCATATTCATTATGCGATGCCATTAGCCAGGAAAAAATAATTCCTTTCATTAAGAGACATTTATGATAGGTTGTCATTTAATAACATGTAATTATGAAGTACCGCAAAGTTGTTGAATCAGTTGAATTGAATTGAATTTATTAATGATAATGAATGCTTTGTTGATGATAGGTTGGACACAGGACTTACTTGAATTTAAAGACTATAAGGCCAAACATGGCATTGATGGGTCAACTGTTCTTGAATAAAACCATGGAGTGGTCAGAGTTTGAGCATGCAGTGGTTGAAGGTCATGAAAATAGACAAGGTCAACTCAGGCTTAGAAAGCCTAAACAATCCATATACACATATCCTGCTCCTGATTGCATGTGCCAAGCTTAATATATACGCATTAGATTGCTTACAGATTAGTATCCTGTATTTTATAGTTCAGTCAGTGTCTTATTATTTGAGATTTGCATATGGTTAATAAAAGCATTACCACTAATCCTATTCATGAGGGGTTTGTCCATGATGTTCTTGGTAAGAGTGCTTGATAATAGTATAGGTAGTAGTTGTAGTAGTCATGTGTGAGAGATGTATGTATGAGATGAGATGATGGCATTCTTAGCAGGAGCAATATTATTTATAATTCAATAACAGGAGCCACATTGTTGTTTATCATTCATTCATTTATATCATGCTTTTTGCTTAAATCACGTTATAGCCTATAGGGTAGTTTACAGTTCGTTACACAAGAGTTATATGTTACAGTAGACACATTATTCGGGTAAATGGTAGCATAATAAACATCTAAAAGATAATTTAAAATAAAATACATTGGTTTCTACAAGACTATCTTCAAAAATAAATCTGCTGGCCAAGGCAACCAACCATGTTTAAAGAATTGTTTAGTACCAGTACCAAATAGTACAGAAGCAATTCGAATAATAATTATGAGGGGTTACTCTCTTCCATTTTGGTCCCAATTTTTTCCCACCCCAATAGCCTACTAATTTTATCACTCAGCTAATATTGAATTTATTGACCTGTCTTGGGCATTCAACCAAATGGGGTTATAAGTAAAAACAGTACTTCTTTTCTTCCCACTATTGCTGGCCGTTAAAATCATATTGCACCACTTAAGGCAAAATTTTCATTTTTGTCAAATATTTTACTTTAGCAGCTGTTTACATTTTGGTTTATATGTTTATGTAAGAAATCATTTGAATTTTAAAGACCCATTCAAATATATAAATTATTTGTTTATATGCTCTTCAAATTCGCACCATCCATATGTAATGTGAATCTCATCATTTTCTTAACAATGAACATCACACGCCACAATAGAAAAATAAGCCACATTTGTAACAATGACCGGTGCTTGCACTATTGCACATAAAATGTGTATATTTCATTACATGTCACTGTCATTTTATTTAGGTAATGTATGGATATGCTTTTGTAATAAAAATTTCACGTTCCAATTTATATCGAACGTGGATTTCCTGAAGCTTTAAAGTGTAGCTTCCAACTCACCGCACGCTGCTGCCATTTAACTGCAAGAACAAACACCCACTTAAAGAACAAGGAAGCTGCAGCAGCAACAACCAAAAACAAAAAACATTATCTGTCTCACAAATAAGTAGGGATTTAAAGAACAATGAAGATCCAAACTTATTTTATTCTTTTTTCTCATTTCTGCATCATGGGTTATCTTCTAGTAAGAAAAATCCATGTTAGTCAGTTAGACAGTATAATCGAATCATATCAATATGCATCGCTAAAACAGCAAAAATGGTAAATATTACAATATTAGCCCAAAACCTGAGGGGAATATGATATGAACTACATTAAGTGATAATATATACAGCTTCTCATGGATGGGAATGTGGTTCTTATTTTCAGCTGTGTACATAAAAGTTGGAAGACTAAGCCTTCAAACAACTAACTAGTTAAACTCGCTGATAACTAAAAATTCCTCTAGGAGCAACTACAATCTTACTTTACATTCCCATCAGTAGCTTTTGGAGATCCATTTCCACCCTGGAATGCAGCCATTTCCTTTGCATCTTGAGTTGTCACTGTGTCATTCCCCTCATCAATAGGAAGTGTCCTCTTTGATCCCTCCAATGCAACTCCCAGTACTAGATTCTCTTCAAGAACAGGCCTAGATGGAGCAGATTTCCTTTCTCCTTGCTGTTTTGTTGGCATATTTGTAGGAAGTCCATTGGCTTTGTCAGTGTTGGTTGTTGATGAGAAAACTAGGTTATCAGAGTCGATGTTTGGCTTGATGTTTTTAATGGTTTGACCCTTGGAGTTGGAAATAGATGACATTTCTGGCACCTCTACATTTTCCTTGTTTAAATTTGATTTAAGTGTCTTGTTTTCACCGACTTCATGGTCAGGTTTAGAGTTTCCATTTACATCGGAATTAAATGCTATGACTTTGGCATTCACCTCAGAGTCATCTTGAGTTCCTCTAACCTTGATATCTGGTGCTCCTGTTGGTCCAACTTTGTCATCTGTCTTGATATCGAGTTTGTTTCGCACAGTTGTCTTGTTATCTTGATCAACAGTTGCACGTGCTGATCGACTTTTCATTTTATCATCTGCATTGTTCTTGTAAGGCGATTCAATCACTAACAGTGGACGGTTAGTTACTGTTCCAGCAGAATCTGTGTATGGTATGTTATCCAAGTCAGCATCACTATATATTTTCTGCAGGGTACGAACTGGTGTTGCAAGCCGGGCTCGGTGATGGCTGATAACTCTAAGAAGATCCAATAGTATAGTTTCCTGTTTTTAAAATCCAATAGATGGAATATCAGATGAATCCTTCATCAAACTAAACTGCTGGCCAGAACAAGGAGCATATTCTATATTAATAAGAAGTATTCTTACCTTAACACACAAATATTCTTCAAAATGTGAGGTCTTAACAAAACAAGACACCAGAATCTGTGAAAATCAGGAAAACAAAAAATGTTATGTTTTATATTAAATACATAACTATCATAAGATAGCACACTAATAATCATCTGGACAATAGTTTGATTTGATCATGATCAAGGAATACTCCAAGCTGTCAAATGTAAGTACACAAATTTGATTGAAAGAACAAAAAGAGAAGGTAAGGGGGAAACTTTTCAGATGTAAATCTGCACAAATGAAGATAGATGCACATGTAACTAAGGCAAACTAGTGTTTATTCAAGCTCCTACACTGTACGAATGTAAGTGTTTAGCCATGACTTTTATAATGTAACCTCAAATGGAACTAATATTAAAGTAAGTGTAAAGCACACGTGGAAGAAAGCCAAAGTTTAGAAGTCAATTGGCAATGAAATCTAGAGATATACTCTCATCGTCTCACAATGAGTATCGTTTCAAGATTTCCATACATATTAAGAAATGCAATAATTAGAAGAAAGAGATGTCATTTTACCAAACTATCCATTTTAACTATTAGTGGGTTTTTCACTATTATCAATGCAAAGTATAATAATATTTTGGAAGTTGTGTATATAGTAATCATTGAAGGGTAGTATAGGAAAAAAATATTTAAAATTGCATTGAAAATTGTGAATGGCATTCATTGAGACAAATTTTATTTTTGCTAAAGTGACACTCATTATGAGACAGAGGAAGTATTATTTAAAGCACTCGAGCCAAAGGTAGGCAGCAGATTAAAAACTACAGCAATTCTGTCCTTCTGAAACAGAAAGCTACCTCAGTCTAATAACACAAACCACAGAAGGAATTTTTCCTCTGTATTGTTTATCGCACAACTGTGTACTGTGGCTAACAACTTTCAGAAAAGAGGAATAAAGAATTATTCTTATTTAAGACCCCTATCATTTAGCACAGAATAATTGATTGCAAGATACAATAACAGGCTAACCAGTTCATACATACCATAAGAGCCTGGTTTTCAGGGTTTATATTGTCCAAAAATACTCTCCTGTGCAACCTCTGCTGCTCAACTTGAGGATTTTTGGCTAATACTTTCCGCATGTCAGCAACAATGTTCTGCAGAAGCATTAAAACCATTTGTCATTGGGAAAAATACCATAAAACACTATATTGGTGAAAAGCGATTTCAATAAAAACAACAAAATTATTTCTTACATTAATCTTATTTACATCCAAATGACTAATGGCTAGGTGGGTTTTGATTCTCCAATGTGTTTTTTGACTGAGGTTCCGCACAACATTCACTGTAAATTTGTGGTTTGGAATGTGTACAGCTTCACGATCTTCACCTCGAATGATTGTTGGTGACCACCAGCCAACATGCTGCATAGCAAGAAAACATCTATGCCTAACTCAGAGATCTCAAAATCACTACACCGTATTATATGATTTCTTTCTGTTAGTTATTATATAAGCAAAACATGATACATATTTAATATATGATTCCCACATTCAATAGTTAAAAAGTGCAATTTAACACACCTCAACAGTGCCAGAAACCTCATATCCTTCAATCTTCGTTTGAATCCATTCATTTACCACAAACGGCCGAGTAGCATGAATCATCGCGCTTGAAAGGAAGTTTGTAAATATCTAAACCAATGATATTTAATGTAAATAAGTTCTGCAATATCATAGCTACCACTAAAATAGTGAAATACAAGAGAATTGGGATGATTATAAGCAACAATAAATCTCAAACCTCACGACCAGCAAGAGTCAACAAAACTGTCCCAAAACCTCCTGCAGTGACCCATTTCTGGGTGGAGAAGCCCAGCAATTCCATAAACAATGAAAAGGCAGCAATCCATACTGCAGAATAAACAGCTTTGCCTGCAAATTGGAACCCCATCTGACAAAAAACAGATAATTCATTATACGTTTGAATTGAAACCACAACTAGTAACCAAGCAATTAACTGAAATCCAGGTTTTCACAATTATTATCTTCAATACATAGTAGTTGTAAAGCTACTTGTTTTTTAACTCAAACCTGGGAGCTATCATATTTTGTTCAAGTGCTTCCAGTTCTACATGTGTTAGGACTTAGATTTGTAGTTAGTTAATAAAATAATTAGTTGATGAGTTAGTTAGTTGAGGTTGTTATAAGGCTACTTGTATAATTAGGGAGGTTAGGGAGTTAGAGAGAGATCATTGAATATTTGTAATTGTGAATAGAGTATTCTCTATTGTGAAGGGGAAATTCTTGGAGGAGAGATTTCTCTCCTAGTTCTTTCTGTTAGAATATTAAAAAATATCCTATAATATCTATCATACTATATTAGAGTATCTTGAGTTATTTTCTAATATCAATTTATAATCATATAGATATCTTAGAATATCTCTCATTATTATTATGATTTATTCCTGATTTAGGATTGACTCTATGTTTCTCTATAAATAGAGATTAGGATTGAGTCTTTTTTAATCAAGTTAGCATAAAACTATTATCAATAATATTCAAACCCTTATTATTTTCTCTTCTCATTTTCTCTAAAATTCCACAACTTCAACATGGTATCTAGAGCCTATTTCGATCCTCCTTGAACAATCTTGTCGTTATTCCGCTTCTAAGTTCTCGACCATTAGGGAATATAATTATAGTTTTTCTTTTCTAACGTGATATTTTTTTTCTCACACGACACTAGTTTCACTCTTTTCCGTTTAGTTCGCTACTGCCGCCGTCACTATTTCCGGCAAACGACCACCTTTGACTTCGCTCCTTCAAAAAATCACTAAGCGTTTCTATTCATCTTCCTCTGCCGCCGCTGCTCGTTTCTATTTGTATTCATCCACCGCCGCTGCCGCCATGGTGTTCACGCAAAGGATGAACCCTACCTAGCCGCCTCAATCCCTAAGCGCGTCCATATCTTCGAATCGATTCAGGAGGAGCAGCAGATTCGCCTGCTTTCCCCATCTCCAGATCTGATTAAGGTAACGCTTCCTAATGGAAACGTGAAGGAAGGAAAGAAATGACAAACTACTCATTTGGACGTTGCTCGTGAATTCTCAGAATTTGGCCAATAATGCTCTTATTGCTAAGGTTAATTGTGTTCTTTGGGATATGACTCGTCCTCTTGAAGAGGATTCTCAACTTCAGATCTTTAGGTTTGATGATGATGAAGGACGTGACACTTTTTGGCATTCTAGTGCTCACATTCTTGGCCAGTCACATGAGACAGAGTATGGATGCAAGATTTGCATTGGGCCGTGTACTACAAGAGGAGAGGGACTCTATTATGATGCTTTTTGTGGTGACTCGGGATTGAATGATGATCACTTTCAACTAATTGAGGCTGGGGCATTGAAGGCTGTTGCGGAAAAACAGCCCTTTGAGCAGTTTGTGATAACTCTCGCTGAAGCGAGGGAGTTTGCTCGTGGTATGATGAGGAAGATGTCTCAATTTACTAGCACGTTGCTTGCGATTCTTATGAAAATGCTTTTGGATATTGAGGATGATCCAGCTTGGCACACTGCGGAGACTGAGGATGAAGATGCTGGTGAAACTAGCAATTATAGTGTTGGACAGGAATGTTTGGATAGGTTATCTATATCTTTGGGAGGAGATACGATTGTTCCTGTTGCTTCTGAACAATTAGTTTCATATTTGGCTGCACCTGAGTGGCAAAAACGTCTTGCTGCATTGATTGCACTTGCTCAGATAGCTGAAGGATGCTCAAAGGTCATGGTAAAGAATGTGGAGCAAGTGGTGGCTATGGTATTGAATTCATTTCCTAATCAGCATCCTCGTGTAAGGTGGGCAGCTATTAATGCAATTGGGCAACTGTCTACTGATTTGGGTCCATATTTGCAAGTTCAATATCATCAGGGGGTGTTGCCAGCCCTAGCTGCTGCGGTGGATGATTTTCAGAATCCTCGTGTAGAGACTCATGCTGCTTCAGCTCTGCTCAACTTCAGTGAGAATTGCACACCTGATATTTTAACACCATACTTGAATGGGATAGTTAGCAAACTGCTTGTATTTCTTCAGAATGGTAAACAAATGGTGCAAGAGGGAGCTTTAACTGCTTTGGCATCAGTTGCCGATTCATCTCAAGATCACTTTCAAAAATACTATGATGCTGTCATACCGTACCTAAAGGCTATATGGTCAATGCAACTGATAAGTCCACTTGTAGAGGAGGTCAAAGGTATCTGGTTCGACAATCATTTACGACGTGATCTTTCTCAGTTTGTCTTGCCTTGGTTCGACAATCGTTTACGACGCGACCTTTCTCAGTTTGAATTTCGATCAACGAAAATATGCGTCCTTGTTCAAACAGCCGTTATCTCTCCTGTTTTGGACGCGCTTTCTCACTCCGTTGGTCGATCATGACTTCGTTTCGTTAGAGTTGCACTGCTTCTTCTTTGGTGTTTTTCATGCAATTTAGTTATTACTAATAGATTATAACAGTGGCTTTTATTCTCATCGACAATCATTCTAGTGGTGTCCCTTTTCCCACATATGAATCATATTAGTGATGACTTCTTCCTCCGTTGATAGTTATTTATTTTACGGTGTCTTTTATTTTCATAACTCACTTTATTTTGGCAATTTGTCTCAGATACATTGGCCCCATCTTTGTCAGAGATGTACTGACCTTGCCTTTCTCTAGCTGAAGCATGTCTCTCTTTCCTTGAAGCAAATTCAAGTTTTAATATTTTGAGTCTCCGTTATTATTGGGTTGAAGCTTCCAAATGCAGTTTTTTAGAAGAACGGAGCTTGCTTTGTTCAATTGCTTGCCATGAATTTCTCTCAGGCTGATGATCAATCTGGCTAGGCTATATTTATAACAATTATCTCCGACTTCACATGCATCCCTGAGTTGCCTTTCCATCTTTTTTATTATTTTGTGGAGCAAAACATTGTTTTCTTGTAGCAAGCTAAAGCTTAGTAAGCTTTAACTTAAGGGGGAGTGTTAGAATATTAGAAAATATCTTATAATATCTATTATATTATATTAGAGTATCTTGAGTTATTTCCTAAGATTAATTTATAATCATAGAAATATCTTAGAATATCTCTCTATTATTATGATTTATTCCTGATTTAGGATTGAGTCTATGTTTCTCTATAAATAGAGATTAGTATTGAGTCTTTTGTAATCAAATTAGCATAAAACTATTATCAATAATATTCAAACCCTTATTATTTTCTTTTCTCCTTTTCTCTAAAATTCCACAACTTCAACACTTTCTTAGGAATCCAAATCTTGGGTTCCTAACAACATGATTTTCTTTATGTAAATTAAAATTAATCTACTGAATTGCTAATAGTCACTATTTGTAATACAAATCGAAAGGGGAAATGGTAAATCTACAAACACAAATAAATACACACCATTACTTCATCCAAATTTGATTGTAAGCAAAAATATCTAAAGTCATGCTAGTTAAGATTTTTAGTTAAAACTGCAAATAATTTTCTTAATGCAATAAAAGAAGTAAGAGTATTTTCTAAACTGCCCTTAATAGTATTTTATTAATTGTATGGAAGCATATGAAAGATATCATTAAAATGGCGAGATTATTTGAGATTTGCTTATATTTTGGACCACCAAATTAGTTTCTTTTGCTTATAATTGATATAGGGTGGAGTATATAGATGGGTAATTATATTGGCGACCTTTTGTTACCAGCTAATTGATTATTGATTATATAAATATATATATATATATATAATATGTATAAACTTCATATTAGACTGTAACATCAATTGCCTTTACATAGAGAAAAGTTACCAACATTTCTTGTCTCGCTTGCATCAGTACTCTCTGCTACAAATTTCTGTGCTTGTTGAATTACACTGCATAAGAGTATTACACAATTAGTTTATGGAAGCAAGAAGCAAAACTTAATAAGAACCACATATTGGATCTAGTGATCAGGGGAAAATTCTTAAGCATGCTACAACGACGATGTATTTTGAAAACATTCAGCAGCGTTGTTCAATAAAGCAAAAAAATAAGAGGGTGCGTCACAATTCGTCTAAATAATTGAAAATCAGACATGGCTTCTCATGAAAGGGGGAAGAAAATCCTAAATAGCTTAATTAACTAGTAGCACGAATAAGTGACCAAACGTTTCATCAATTTCAAGAGATATTCTGAAGGTAAGGAGATAGGCACACCTTGATAAACAATAGGCGAAAGCCACTACAGTTGACAATGATTTAACAAAATTCAAAAGTCGTTCCTTAACAGCCTGGCTAGCTTCTGTAGGTAAAATTACTGGCTCAAATGCTCTGCAATTAGCCAACAGTTCAGTATGTGGAGAATAGGTTTATCAGCAAAAGATGTAACGCATTCATCTTCAGATAAAGTTATTATTTTGTAACAGTGAAACCTGCAAATAAGTACGGCTCCAGTCCATAACAGTAATGGTCGAAGGTATGAAGTTACTATGTAATGAGTGGTACTCTTTTTCCAACTATTATCACTCCTCTGCAGAATACAGCGTGCACTATTAGACTTACGTGTCAACCGCATTGAATTTGTTAGTACAAGATGAATAACAGAGAAATTGCTAAATCACCTGAAAGAACAGTTTCCTTGTCTGAAACATTAATGGTCCAACACCCCATACTGCAAAAATGATAATGCCAACAGCAGGAAAGGAATCAACTTTACAATGACTGAACTATTTTGTAACACATTACAGCACCTGCAGAAAATTATGTTAGTGTATAGCATTAAAAAAATATAGTACTTAAATTTGTACGCTTGATGGCAACAAAATTCACCTTGCCAGCACTGTAGTAGCCACCTTGACAGCAGGAAGACCAATTCCTTGTCCGGGCACTAAAAAACAATGACATTTAAAAGAGCGGGATTTGCAAGACAATGTAAGTGTTGACCTGTTTACATGACGGAGGTGTTGAAGACCCCTGTAGTCCTGTTTCATGAACTGCAATGGAAGATTGTCTATCAGTTACTTTCTAGTGCAAAAGAAAATAGTCATGCAATTTCTTTAATCTTGAAGAGGCATTATTTTTAATCTAATCATTACTAATGTATAAATTATCAACATTCAAGCATCATTAAATACAGGCGTACAAGTAGCACATTATTGCCTGACAATATTACAGATACTGGCACAATGCTGAATGTGTCATTCATCGAAGTAAAAAGAAAGAAAAAATGCTGTGAAATTTTATATGCTAGCGATGGGATAATGAATTTTGTTGGGTTCCTGTTCAGCCCAATTGTTGGGAGTAGGCCCAAGACCCATTATCCCATCAGCTATACATAATAACCTTTGCTGATAGGTGTGTTATAGATCAAATCACATAGGCAAAAGTAATGTTAAGACAAGCAAATGACAGAAGACAAAAAAATGCATGTATAATCAAAATCAAACTGTACCAAGAAGTCTAGGGTTCAAACACTGAAAACTAACATAGCCACTAACTAACATTTGCCTATATAAAAAAAGTACCAAGAAGCCTGTAATTCAAAGAAAATGGGCACAGTTGCATGTTAGGCTACAGTTTCACAACAACACCACAATATTTTAGCACGCGATTTACACATTGAATTAAGCAACACAACAATATCTCAATGTTTTAAGAACATACCGAAACTGGATACGAAGGAAATGTATTGAATAACTGTGATTTGCATCTCCCCTTTACCCTCCTCTGTAAACCATAAAGTGGTGAAAAAAGTGAGAAATTTGCAAAACTGAACCCTGCACAAAGAACGCAGAACTGAAGATATTTCTAGTACCTGATCTATATTGAAGCTCAGGTTCCTGCAAAATCCCAATCCATGGGACAGTTGCAGGGAACCAGGAAGAGCCATTATTGTATTAAAATTGATGGCCAAGTACTATTCCAGACTTTGATACAATTCAACACAAAAGTCTATACTCTATAGAGATTGTTTCAGATAGACTTTGACAATCTTTCAACTCAGTTTCCTGCAGCTAAATCGATATTAATCACGTGAAGCATCAGAAAGGTTAAGGATATCAAACATGTAAACTTCACTTAGCCTTAATTCTACACACACACACAAAATAACAGTAGTATAACTCCAAAATAACTGAAACTAATTCTTGATGGAAGACATCACAAGTTCACAACACATAATAGAAACCTAAATAAATATCTATTGTTGTCAAATAGCGGTTATAGTAGGTACTTTAAACAAATCACTATTGTTCTCCAATACGCCATTCAGTACAAACTACCAAATATTGTAAAACCGTAGCATCATATAAAACCGTAGCGTATCAAAATTTAAACAAACCGTTGTTTTTCAGCAATTGGCAACACCGAAAAAACCCTAATTGTCTCTAACATTTGGGGTACAGACATTAAATTCTTGTACAATTAACTTAGCATCAAATTCTGGTTATATCAAAAAAAAAAAAAACTTACCATAAAATTCTTTTAGAACTTAAAAAGCTAACTTACCCTTAATTCGAAACCACCAAAACGGAACAATTTAATGAGTTAAACATTAAAATTAGGTTATAAACAGAGAAGCACACGAAATTGAATGAAATAACGAATGTGGAATGAACGGGAAAATTGAAAATAAAATAATTAAAATTCGGTAAGGTTTGGAGAATTAATTGGTTGGTTACCTGTGATGATGATGATGAAGAAGTCTTAATTCTTAGAATTGGAATTTAGTGTATCTGCTTCTACGAGGCGCAATGCAAATGCAAAGGACACAGAACAAAAAAACATAATCTTTTTTGTTTTTATTTAATTTTAATTTAAAAATGTTAATTAATATACTACTTTGTGAACCACGGATATGATTTCCACGTGTCCCCCATAAACATTCACGTTTCTTTTTTCTATTTTTTATTTTTTGGTATAAAAAAAACATTCACGTTTCTGCACTGTCTCAAGCACCAATTGTTTTTTTTTTCACCTATTATTTTATGTCAATTTGTTGTTTTTCTTTTTGGGATAAGTTAATACAGTCATTTTCATAAGCTAGTATTTTCAAGATAAGTTTATTTGAAAGTTGGATCAAATTATACTTCATAATAAAACTCCTGCTAAATAAGAAAATGACATCAGAAAGTAAATTCTAAATGAATTTTATCGCCTAAAATTCATAGTTCTACATTACTTAATTATTTGTATATATGTACTAATTTTTATTTTTTTTATTTGTATATATCAATATTAATTCATGAAAATTACATATATAATTATTGCTAAATTTATGTGAAACTAATGTGATTTAATGAGTTTTATTTGAAGTTGAGTGTAACATAAGAAAATAATCATCTATAACAGTACAATATGACAAATTATAATTCAAATTTTGGTTAAAGGAAACATCGTTCTCAAATTATATTGCATTAATTAAATGTTCCATTCTTTACTCTGCACCATTGTCACACTACTATGCTCCATTTTTATGCAATTTACTTTTATTGCTATTCCACCCTCATAAGTGATTTTTACCATATACCTAAACATTTAGGTTGAGTACTGTAAAAGAAACAAAAAATCTCATTTGAAATCTGCAAAAATATTTGGCAAAAAGTGTAAAATCAGTTGGAAAAAAAAAATGTTACTTGTGCAATATCATAAGCTAGACACATACAAGCCTTGGAAGCTTATGGAAACCACTTGGGGATAAAGTATTGGATGCTTAGAAAAGAAACTAGATGTAAGTTGTGGAACAATTGCATTGAAATTATCACAATAAAAAATAATATAAACAAGCTAAAACAAATGAATTCCATATTATACAATCTAATGAAATATTAATGCTTCAAACTAGCTAGCTAACTTATACTCATGTCATTCCTCTAGGCTCATACAAATCTTTTCTCTTTTGCAACTTATTGTTGAGCTCCTTAAATGGTGACCTTAAATCAGACAAGTTTTCAGGTTTATTCAACCCTGTAGGAGAATGCAATATCATATTCTCATTTTTTAAATTCATTCCTCCTAAACAATCTTTCTCAAAAGACTGAACTAAACTTCTCAATACATCAACAAGTTTAGTGTCAGCATTTGTGCAATCACTCATTTTATCACTCAATCCAAGAACAAAACACAACAAATTCTCCCTTTCAGGTGACAACTTTGTGTCATTTTCAAGCAAACTTCTATTCTCCATCTTTATTTTTTGAAGCAAAACATCTGAGCTTCTTAGCTTACTCTCAATTTTATCAATTAACTCCTTTATTCTTAACTGTTTTGCTTCTATTTCCATTTCAATTTCCAATGCAAGTTGTTTTAATTGAATCCAATTTTGTTCTTGTAATTTCAGTTTGTGCTCCATGTCAATAATGTCATCCTCTAGTTCTTCTATCATTAACTTCTTCTCTTCAATTTCAATAGTAGCTAGAGCCTCAGCTTCTGTTATCTTATCACAAACTTCTTGTAGTTGAATTATTTCAGCTTGTTTCTCAGCTAGTTGTGAATTAAAAGGTATCAAGGTGCTAATAAACTCTTTCTCCAATGAAGTAACATGATGCATGAGTTCATATTTTGCCATGTTTTTTCCCTTTATAGAACTCTCTTTATCAAATTCATTGGTTTTTTCCACATAGTCTTTTGTCTCTCTTACTTTCAATGCTTGCTCCAATAGAAAAACATGTAGTTGTTGATAATTTATTCTATTTTCTTTCTCTTCTAACTTGTAATCCAAGCTATCTTTCTCAAGCTTGAGACTTTCACTGAAATCTACTTGTGCAAGTAGCGATTTTTCTAGTTCTTTTCGCGTTACAATACTTTCTTCAAGATCATTCTTCAAACTTTGAACAAAGGACTTATACATTTTCAATTCAAATTCCATTTCACTTCTTTCACATGTTCTTTCATCCAATTCAATGTTTGGCTTGTTTAAATCACCATAAAATTCCTTTATATGTTCTTTCAAGTCAATTTCCATTCCACACTTTGTTGATTCTTCGAGCAATTCCTTATGCGTCGAATGATTATGCTGCAGTTTCTTGTGCTCAGAAATTTCTTCCTTTAAAACTAGCAGCATCACAGACATTTCCTCATTCAATAACACAATCTCATTATTAAAAGAATGAGAACATTCCAGCTCCTTCTTGAGCTTTCCTATCATTGCAGCTTTAGTTTCCAACGCATACCGATAGTTATCGATCGTTTCTGTCATTTGCTCTAGCTGAAAGTTCCATTCAGTTTGTCTAGCCTTAATAATAGAGACACATTCTTTGTGAGTATGTTCCAAACCTCTAAGATTCGATCGCAATATCGAAAGAGAATACGAACCTCTCCCTTCTTGAATTTGAGATTCTTGAAGTTCTCTTATAGACTTCCTTAAATGATGATTTTCTTGCTCTAACTTCTCATTTAAGAATTTTGATTCTTTATAATTTGCCTCTTGTGTTTTCAATGCATGTCTAAGATCTTCAATATCTTTGTCTTGTTGATTGTTTAAACAATCAAGTTGTAAATTGGCTTTTTGATACTTACTACTAGCACCTTCAAATTGTGACTTTAAATCTAAGACTTCAACTTCCAAAGACTTTCTCTTGATTTCTTCATGTGCAAGTGCTTGTTTGCACATTTGTAATTGATGTTGTAGCTCATGTGATATTTTGACATGAAAATTTAACTTGGTTTGTAGTAATGAAATTTCATCAAGCAATATAGACTTTTCCATACTTGGATCAAACTGTTTTATTAACTGTTCCTTTTTCCATTTCAATTGTTCTTCCACTTTCATGTTTTCCTCCTGTAACTTGTGGAACAAGTCATCTATTTTACCTTGTTCTTTGGATGCTTTAAAATTTTCCTTTTTTTCCAATACCAACCTTTTGGTTTGATCTTCACATTTTTCAAACCTCTCACCATAACCTTCTTCTCTAAGTTTGTCATTTCCAACACATAGGTGTTTGATGTTGGACTCTTTGTTATCTTCATATACTTGTTCTGCATAAATGCTTTCATTTGCTTTTTGGTGAAGTTCTTGTTCCAACTTCTCAACTTTGGAAATAGCTTCTTGTATTTGATTGACTTGTGCATCATGAGATCTCTTCAAGTTCTTAAATGAATTGTTCTTGCTTCTAAGTTCTGCCTTGAGTCTTTCAATTTCAGATTTAGCTTCATCTAGCTCTTCATAAACATTATTCATTGCTTTCTGTTTTACAAATGTGACATTCAAAATACTTGTTTTCCACCTGTGCATAAAAACATAGACAGGAGAATTAGTTACATTGCAGTTTGCAGATAAAGAGACAGTGATTGAATTATTAACACCAGTCGGAATTGCAGTTGACTTAGCATGTTTTTGTTTCACGGATACAAAATTTATTAGGAAAAATAACTTTTCAAGCAATATTTAGTGAGAATTTTATTATTTGGTACCTTTTAAAAAAAAAGTGTTTGCATAGTATTCTCAATTCTGTGTGTTTGTTTCAAGGTTATACCACAAATATTCCTGGAAAATGGATTAGAAATAAACCATTCTCATGTTTGGTAAGAGTTTATAAAAATGATGTATTCTCATTCTCATATATTTCAAACCAAACGTGTATTACCAAACACAAAAAAAAAGGGGGGGAAGTGTATTCACATTCTCATACTCCAAGGAATCAATTTTATAAGGTGAAATAAAACACCCCCTTAGAGGTTATGAATCATAATCTGAACTGAATTTGAGAACATATTACACAAACTATATATGATATAAATATAAATAACTTTTCATGTCATTATAATGCACCTCTAAATTACATAACCTATAAATTGTTACTAGGTTAATTGGTTTAAGCATGAGAAGAAAGTTTATCATAAATAATTACAATTTCATCAAGGCTACATACAATCTGTAATTAGAATCCAAACATATATATGCCTTTTAATTAAAACACAACATGTACATTATTCATTTCGATTAGATTACATTCAAAATGAAATTGAACAATACATTCAACATTGCATATACAATGAAATATAATTGCATGGCTTGAAATGTTTAACCAAATAACTTGTGAAGGAGGAAAATAAATTACCGTGGATAAAGGTGAAACATGAAAGTGACATGAGTTTTTTTGAGCAAAGTGTTGGGTGAAGAAGGTGAAAGGAAAAAGATAGAAGAAGATAAATGGAGAAGGTGGTGATGATTCCATATTACATCATGCATTAACCGTTTTCCTAATCATAAAAACAAAAAATTGGTTTTTATGTTTTTTTTCCTGGCCAAACCCAAAAGTTCTTGTGGGTTTGTTCATTCAGCAGAAAATTGTTATTACTTCCTGAAAATATTAAAATACCCCTATATTTTGGTTTCTATCTTCATAATTTTTGTTTTTTTTTAAATAAAATTAAAAAAACTTCAACAAAAGTGATTTTTTTGTTACAACAAAAGTGACTTTTATCATAGTCATTTTTTAAAATAGGAGTATCTAAAAGTCATAATTATTGTTCATAATTTTTTTTTACCTTAAAAGTTATTTTTATGGTATTTATTTTTGAAAAATATTGTATGCGGGGTAGTTGTATTCATTTTTTTAAAAGAAAATTTATGGTAAAACTTATCTTTACTGTTTTTATTTTTCTTTACCGTAAAAATCATATTTGCAGTATTACTTAAGAATAATAATAATGTGTCCTAGGAAATTAATTTGAAAATGGTATTTTTGGTATAACATTTATTATAAGGGTACAAAAAAAATTGATTGGGGGGGGGTACGTAGATAACAATTTATGTTGAGCTCTCTATTTTGTAGGTAGAACCCTAAATCTTTGCATGACTGAAGTAATCTATTGGTTAAGTGTTGTCACCGCAAGGATAAGGCCTTAGAAGAGTGCTATCCATACCCCTTTTTATTCCTGAACAGTTCTTTTTCACTTTTTTGTTTTAAACCCTTGGATTTCCAAATAGTTCAAAATTTAATTGAAAAGTAAATAATTCTAGTTAAGAATTAATTAAATTATAATTTAAACTAAATTTTTTTAAATGATTTATCTTTAATTAAAATTTATTAATCATTTATGTAATCCTCCCAATTACTTGATTAAATTTTTTTGTTCCCGTGATATTTGTTATATTTATACCAATACATTATTGTTGGCAAATGAAAATCTTAGCAAATCTCTATCATAGAGAAAATTCAGCTTAAAGTTGTGGACGAAATTCTATCATTTAATATTGTTACTTTTAATTTAATTGTTATATTTTAATTCCATATTTAATTAAGATTAGTTTAGTTTGATTTGTTAAAGATTAATTTGAAGATTTTATTTTGTTTAAAATTTAAAATAGAATTGGATAAAATCTAAAATTAGGATTAAATTTAATTATTTTATTTGATAAAGAATAAAATAAAATTTTTTGAATAAAGATAAAATTGGGGAAAAAACTATATCAAAATTTGGTATCTTTATATCTATATCTATATAATATATATTTACAAATCTATCTACAAACTTATTTCACATTGTCATTCTCTCTACAAAATTAAACTTAAATTTAATAGATTTTCATAGTCAAAATCCACCTTGAAATCAATTCATACTTATGATGAATTTAATACAATAAAAATATAAAATTTTAATTAATATGAAACTTAAATTATGTGTGACGTAACTAGAGCTGTCAATTTGACAAGCTCCCTAATTATTGACCCCAGCCCACATGTTAGAGAGGCTAAAAAATTTTATAACTTAAAAGACTCCCAAAAAGTAAGCCACAGTCCCCTAAAATTTTGTGGGTTTAGTGGGTCTGTAGGCCCACGTTTTTAAAAAAAAATTGACAATTTTCTTTTTAATTTTTTTCGATTTTTTCACTCATAAAAAAATTTCAATTTTTTTTTCAAAATTTTTTATTTATTTTTCTTAAAAAACTTTTTGTGAAAAAAAAATATTTTTTAACTTTTTTCAAAAAAAAATCTCAATATTATCAAAATATTGGGGCCTTATAAGCCCCTGAGCCCCCTCTCTTAAGTCCCATAAATTAATGAGCTAAGATTTTAAAAAAAATTATTTTTATAGGTGCCTAATATTAAGGGTTTAATAGAAAAAAAAATTAAAAGACGTAGTAGTTGGAAACTTTTTTGACAGCTCTAGACGTAACATCAATGTGCATAAATCACAATTATCTTTTATTATCTTCTAATGTAATACATAACACTTTTTAACATAACATCGTGAAAAATAAATTATTTTGACAGACAATTTGGAAAAACAATTTGAAATTACATAATTTTAAAATTCCGAATTAATTGATATTTATCATTTCAAAACTCAAATTAATGATTGACGCGTGGAAAAGATTTACAAGAGGCATACACATTATAACGCTTGTTATTGTCTTTTTGTTTTTTTACCACATGGCTTGTTATTGCATGTGATCTAGTTATGAGAAATAACATTGTTCGTAAATGGAAAAGTTGTTGATTGTAAATGGAAAAGTTAGTGAAAGTTTGTTTATTTGAGTGCAATGTCTTGAAAACTGGACCGGGTTAGTCGATCTTAATAAAAAAAAATACATGAAATGTATTAAAATATTCAAAATTTTATAATTTATAAAAAACAAATTCATAAAATTTATAATAAATACACAATATTTATAACAAATATATTAAAATTTACAACAAAGATAAATTTTTATAATATAAATTCAAGCATTAAATTTTATATGAATCAATCAACCACGTCTTACATATTAAATAGAATCAAGATTTAAATGTATAAATAAAATTATTAAAATTAAATTTAAAAAGATTTTATTATTACTATTTTTTTAATTTAAGAAACCTTTTTTTTTGCAAAAATAAAAAACTAAGGTGTTTTGAACAATCGAACTGTTTTCAAAACTAAGTAGTTTTCCAAAACTAAACTCATTTCAATGATTTGACCAATTTAACTTGATATTTTCGGTTTTTATTAACTAGTAGTTTTTTTTGTTTTTTTTTATGTTGATCGAACTGGACATGAGTCTGGTTCTTGATTCATCTGATCATTCTTAAAATATTATTTGATTAGTGTTTCAATTTATTGAATTTGTTTTTTATAAAGTATTAATAGATCTATGAAATTGAGTATTTATATATACCATTTTTAATAAAATAAATTTTTTAAGAAGTATGCAATTTAATATTTGAAATAGTGTGTGTGTCTTTTTAATGTATTGGCTGTGATAAATATTTATTAAAAGAATATTTTGATAGAATAATTAAATTGATTTATACTCTTTAAATTAATGAATTAATTTATTATTTTATAAATTTAAAAGCAAAATTGACGGATAGTTACAATTTTAAGAAAAACTAAAATGAACAATTTTACTCAAACTTTTGCGTACAATTTTACTCTAAATTTTGGTTTGTAAAATATATTTAAAAGGGAAAAATATATAGAAAAATCCTATTTTATCGTTTGGGTTTTGCTCAAGTGGGGAAGGTAAGGGTTACCTGCAAGAAGTCAGGATCAAGTACAAGAGGGAAGGTGTGTCCCACACCCCATCTTTGACTAAATGCAAGTGGCCACAATCTCATTTTTATAATTCTACTTTGCAGCTTAATTGACTACTCAATTCATGTAAGTCTATGTTACAAATATTGCAATTGCAATAAAAAATAATTCGAGTTAATAAAATGATTTAAATCAAATAGTTAATAAATTTTTGTTAATAACAAATTATTTAAGAAAAAATAAATTTTAATTGAAATAATATTTTGTTAAATTTTATTTATGTTTTGGTTGAACTTCATATTATTAAAATCTCATTTTCTTGAAAATTAAATGGTTAACATAAAAATAAAAATAAAAA
>NC_021167.2:9515288-9574009 GCF_000331145.2 Cicer arietinum | reverse complement strand
GTCCCGTGGTTGTTTACTTCTCACATTGAGAAGGTTTTTCCACGTTAAAAATTATTGTGTCATTTGTGATTGGTGATTTTAGTTGCTGTGATTATTTGTTGATTGCTCCTCACAGATTCTTGCAAGTTTGGGAAATTGATTATCCGCTGCATATTGCTCTGTTAGAGTTGTTATTATATTTGTTGTTGAATTTCCCATCAGAGTGGCATCAGAGCTCTTTGGTTAAGGGGCTGTTTGACTTGTTTGAATGATGGAGGCAAATACAAATAGAATGATTTGTTTGAATGGCACTAATTATCACTTATGGAAGGGAAAAATGAAGGATCTGTTATTTGTGAAGAATTTGCATCTTCCTGTGTTTGCTACTGAGAAGCCAGAATCCAAGACTGATGAGGATTGGAGCTTTGAACATCAGCAGGTCTGTGGTTTTATTCGGCAATATGTAGAAGACAATGTTTATAATCACATTGCTAATGAGGAACATGCAAGATCCTTGTGGAAGAAGATTGAATCTTTGTATGCTTCTAAATCAGGGAATAATAAGTTGTATTTGTTGAACTCCTTGATGAATTTGAGGTACAAGGAGGGGACTTCTATTTCAGATCATTTAAATGATTTTCAAGGGCTCCTAGATCAATTGTCAGGTATGGGTATCAAATTTGATGATGAAGTGTTGGGACTATGGCTACTGAATACTCTACCAGATTCTTGGGAAACTTTTCGGGTTTCAATTACAAACTCAGCTTCTGATGGTGTTGTCTCTTTGCAAAGTGTAAAGGGAAGTGTTCTTAATGAGGAGATGAGAAGGAAGGCACAAGGTACTTCATCTCATTCCGAGGTACTTGTCACTGAGAACAGGGGCCGAAGTCAAAGAAAGGAACCGAAAGGGAATAGACAGAATAACAGAAGTGCGAGTAGAGAGAACAACAGAAGTAAGTCCAAGTCCAGACACAAGAATGTGGAGTGCAATTATTGTCACAAAATGGGGCACATACAGAGGAACTGTTTCATATGGAAAAGGGAGAGCAAAAACAATAACAGTAAGCAGAGAGATAAGAATCATGATGATGATGACCGTGTTACTACTGCTACTTGTGATGATCTGATTATTCTCCGTGACTATGACTCAGTCAATCTTGTATCAGATGAGAGCATGTGGATTATTGATAGTGGTGCTACACTGCATGTTACACCAAGGAAGGAGTTCTTCACATCTTACACTTCTGGTGACTTTGGAGTGTTGAAGATGGGTAATGATGGTGTGTCCAAGGTAGTTGGTATTGGTGATGTTTGTTTGCAGACCAACATGGGAGTGCAGTTGTTGCTTAGAGGAGTCAAACATGCTCCAGATGTTCGCTTTAATTTGATCTCTGTGCAGATGCTTGATGATGGTGGTTATGATAATCACTTTGGTTCAGGAAAATGGAAACTCACCAGAGGTAACTTAGTTGTGGCCAGAGGGGAGAAAATTAATAAACTGTATTGGACTAAAGCATTGGTTGCTAAAGACAGTGTGAATGCCATGGATATGGAGGCTTCTTTGTGGCACCGCAGGCTTAGTCATATCAGTGAAAAGGGGCTGAATTGTTTAGCTAAAAAGGATGTACTTCCGGGATTAAAGAGTGCAGAGTTGGAGAAATGTTCTCATTGCATGGCTGGTAAGCAGACTAGAGTATCCTTCAAGAAACATCCTTCCTCAAGGAAGTCAGAGTTGCTTGAATTGGTGCATTCTGATGTTTGTGGCCCGTTGAAGGTAAAGTCAATTAGTGGTGCACTTTACTTTGTTACTTTTATTGATGATTGTTCCAGAAAGCTTTGGGTCTATGCTTTGAAGACAAAAGACCAAGTTCTGGAGAAATTCAAAGAGTTCCATGTTATGGTGGAGAGACAGTCAGGCAAGAAGTTGAAATGCATTCGTACTGACAATGGTGGTGAGTATTGTGGACCATTTGATGTTTATTGCAAGCAGCACGGTATCAGACATGAAAAGACTCCTCCTAAAACCCCTCAGCTGAATGGTTTAGCAGAGAGAATGAACAGGACGTTGATTGAAAGAGTTAGGTGTATGCTTTCTGAAGCAAAGTTGCCTAAGCATTTCTGGGGTGAAGCATTGTACATGGCAGTGCATGTTATTAATCTGAGTCCTGCAGGTGCTTTGAATGCTGAGGTGCCAGACAAGATTTGGTTTGGCAAGAATGTCAGGTATGATCATTTGCGTGTCTTCGGTTGCAAAGCATATGTGCATGTTCCAAAGGATGAGAGATCCAAGTTGGATGGGAAGACAAGACAGTGCATCTTTATCGGTTATGGTCAGGATGAATTTGGCTACAAGCTGTTTGATCCAGTTGAGAAGAAAGCTGTTAGAAGCCGTGATGTGAAGTTCATGGAAGACCAAACCATTGAAGACATTGATAAGATGGAGAAGACTACACCTGAGATTGATAATGGTTTGTCTGATGTTGATCCAGTTCGGATGCCTACACATGATCTGGATACTGCTGAAAATAATGTTCAGAATGATGAGCAACATGGTGATGTTGGTGATCAGCAGCTTGGAGATGATTTTGATGTTCCTAATGATGATGCTGAAGAAGAACATGAGATGTCACAAGATGAGGATCTTGGTGATGCTCCTGAACCACCTCAAGCTCAAGTTTGGAGGTCTACTAGGCAGAGGAAACCATCCACCAGGTATCCTTCTGATGACTATGTTACCTTGACTGATGGAGGCGAACCTGAATGTTATGATGAAGCCATGGAGAGTGATGAAAAGAAGAAGTGGTTGGATGCTATGCAAGATGAAATGAAGTCTTTGCATGATAATCACACTTTTGATTTGGTGAAACTACCTAAGGGAAAGAAGGCTTTGGAAAACAGGTGGATCTTCAGAGTGAAGCAAGAAAGCAATTCTACATCTCCAAGATATAAAGCCAGATTAGTTGTGAGAGGTTTCAGACAGAGAAAGGGTGTTGATTTCAATGAGATTTTTTCTCCTGTGGTGAAGATGTCATCCATTAGAACTGTGTTGAGTTTGGCTGCTACTCTTGATTTGGAGGTAGAGCAAATGGATGTAAAAACTGCTTTCCTTCATGGTGATTTGGAGGAAGAGATTTACATGAAGCAACCTGATGGTTTTCTTGTTAAAGGCAAAGAAGACTATGTGTGTAGGCTCAGAAAGAGTCTATATGGTTTGAAGCAGGCCCCGCGTCAGTGGTACAAGAAGTTTGAGTCAGTTATGTGTGAGCAAGGCTACAGGAAGACTACTTCTGATCACTGTGTCTTTGTTAAAAAGTTTGCTGATGATGATTTCATTATCTTGTTATTGTATGTTGATGACATGCTTATTGTTGGGAAAAATATTTCCATGATTAACAGGTTGAAGAAGCAATTGGGCGAGTCATTTGCCATGAAAGACATGGGAGCTGCTAAGCAGATTCTTGGTATAAGAATCATGCGTGACAGGAACAAGAAGAAACTTTGGCTGTCACAAGAACACTATGTTGAAAGACTGTTACAGAGGTTCCAGATGGAATATGCTAAGGCTGTAAGTACTCCTCTTGCTACTCATTTTAAATTGAGTACTAGTCAGAGTCCTACCAATGAAGCTGAACAATCAGATATGCAACGAGTTCCTTATGCATCTGCTGTGGGTAGTTTAATGTATGCAATGGTGTGTACAAGGCCTGATATTGCACATGCTGTTGGTACAGTTAGTAGATTTCTGTCTAATCCAGGTAGAGAGCATTGGAATGCTGTGAAATGGATTTTGAGGTATCTTCGTGGTACTACCAGTTTGAGGCTTTGTTTTGGAGGTGATAAGCCTACTCTTGTGGGATATACTGATTCTGATATGGCTGGAGACATTGATTCCAGAAAGTCTACTTCAGGCTACTTGATTAAGCTTGCAGGGGGAGCTGTGGCATGGCAATCCAGATTGCAGAGGTGTGTTGCATTGTCCACTACTGAGGCAGAGTTCATTGCCATTACAGAAGCATGCAAGGAATTGTTATGGTTGAGGAAATTCTTGCAGGAGCTTGGTTTTGTTCAAGATAAGTATTTGCTATTTTGTGATAGTCAAAGTGCAATTCATCTTGGTAAGAACTCAACCTTTCATTCTAGGTCCAAGCACATTGATGTTAGGTATCATTGGATACGTGATGTTTTGGATGCTGGGTTGTTGGAATTGGCCAAGGTTCATACAGATGATAATGGTGCTGATATGATGACCAAGGCATTACCGAGAAGCAAGTTTGAAACTTGTTGTGAGATCGCCGGTTTGGCGGTCACCTCCACATAGTTGTGAGGGGGAGATATGTTGGGTTTTGGGCTCCCTTCCTATGTGGAGAAAGGCCCAATGTGTGCAAGTCCATGTGTCTCACTTAACCAAGTGGAGAGAGGTCAGATTAGTGGGCGTGAAAGAGCTGAATTCAAAGAGAGAGGCAAAGAGAAAAGTGAGAGAGGAAGAGCAAACCCTATTTTCGCATAAAACAGAGCAGCTGCACTAGATTCACGATTTCTCCTTCGTTCACCGTCGGATCGGGCTGAAATTTGGACAGCAGGTTCGTGACTCATGGTACTTCATTCTGACCGTTTGGATCGTCGATCAGAGGTCTGAGGTGGGAGAAATTGAACTCGGACAGTAGCAGTTTTTCTGGGTTTTTTTGCTGAACTTTGTTCTCAATTTCATGTTTGTTTTCTCATTGTGTTGGCTGATTGTTGTGCTGGTTACCTTGCTGTTTTTGGCTGGTTACTGAGCACGAATTTGTGCCATATTACCCATATTTTGATCATAGTGGAGCTCTATTACTGGTTTGGTCCTGTGGTTGTTTACTTCTCACATTGAAAAGGTTTTTCCACGTTAAAAATTATTGTGTCATTTGTGATTGGTGATTTTAGTTGCTGTGATTATTTGTTGATTGCTCCTCACAGATTCTTGCAAGTTTGGGAAATTGATTATCCGCTGCATATTGCTCTGTTAGAGTTGTTATTATATTTGTTGTTGAATTTCCCATCAGATTCCTGATTCGTCTGATCATTCTTAAAATATTATTTGATTAGTGTTTCAATTTATTGAATTTGTTTTTTATAAAGTATTAATAGATCTATCAAATTGAGTACTTATATATACCATTTTTAATAAAATAAATTTTTTAAGAAGTATGCAATTTAATATTTGAAATAGTGTGTGTGTCTTTTTAATGTATTGGCTGTGATAAATATTTATTAAAAGAATATTTTGATAGAATAATTAAATTGATTTATACTCTTTAAATTAATGAATTAATTTATTATTTTATAAATTTAAAAGCAAAATTGACGGATAGTTACAATTTTAAGAAAAACTAAAATGAACAATTTTACTCAAACTTTTGCGTACAATTTTACTCTAAATTTTGGTTTGTAAAATATATTTAAAAGGGAAAAATATATAGAAAAATCCTATTTTATCGTTTGGGTTTTGCTCAAGTGGGGAAGGTAAGGGTTACCTGCAAGAAGTCAGGATCAAGTACAAGAGGGAAGGTGTGTCCCACACCCCATCTTTGACTAAATGCAAGTGGCCACAATCTCATTTTTATAATTCTACTTTGCAGCTTAATTGACTACTCAATTCATGTAAGTCTATGTTACAAATATTGCAATTGCAATAAAAAATAATTCGAGTTAATAAAATGATTTAAATCAAATAGTTAATAAATTTTTGTTAATAACAAATTATTTAAGAAAAAATAAATTTTAATTGAAATAATATTTTGTTAAATTTTATTTATGTTTTGGTTGAACTTCATATTATTAAAATCTCATTTTCTTGAAAATTAAATGGTTAACATAAAAATAAAAATAAAAAGAAATTTATGGCCGTGGTTCGTGACTCGTGGTACTTCATTCTGACCGTTTGGATCGTCGATCAGAGGTCTGAGGTGAGAGAAATTGAACTCGGACAGCAGCAGTTTTTCTGGTTTTTTTTGCTGAACTTTGTTCTCAATTTCATGTTTGTTTTCTCATTGTGTTGGCTGATTGTTGTGCTGGTTACCTTGCTGTTTTTGGCTGGTTACTGAGCACGAATTTGTGCCATATTAGAAACTCTCTTGTACCCATATTTTGATCATAGTGGAGCTCTATTACTGGTTTGGTCCCGTGGTTGTTTACTTCTCACATTGAGAAGGTTTTTCCACGTTAAAAATTATTGTGTCATTTGTGATTGGTGATTTTAGTTGTTGTGATTATTTGTTGATTGCTCCTCACAGATTCTTGCAAGTTTGGGAAATTGATTATCCGCTGCATATTGCTCTGTTAGAGTTGTTATTATATTTGTTGTTGAATTTCCCATCAGAGTGGCATCAGAGCTCTTTGGTTAAGGGGCTGTTTGACTTGTTTGAATGATGGAGGCAAATACAAATAGAATGATTTGTTTGAATGGCACTAATTATCACTTATGGAAGGGAAAATGAAGGATCTGTTATTTGTGAAGAATTTGCATCTTCATGTGTTTGCTACTGAGAAGCCAGAATCCAAGACTGATGAGGATTGGAGCTTTGAACATCAGCAGGTCTGTGGTTTTATTCGACAATATGTAGAAGACAATGTTTATAATCACATTGCTAATGAGGAACATGCAAGATCCTTGTGGAAGAAGATTGAATCTTTGTATGCTTCTAAATCAGGGAATAATAAGTTGTATTTGTTGAACTCCTTGATGAATTTGAGGTACAAGGAGGGGACTTCTATTTCAGATCATTTAAATGATTTTCAAGGGCTCCTAGATCAATTGTCAGGTATGGGTATCAAATTTGATGATGAAGTGTTGGGACTATGGCTACTGAATACTCTACCAGATTCTTGGGAAACTTTTCGGGTTTCAATTACAAACTCAGCTTCTGATGGTGTTGTCTCTTTGCAAAGTGTAAAGGGAAGTGTTCTTAATGAGGAGATGAGAAGGAAGGCACAAGGTACTTCATCTCATTCCGAGGTACTTGTCACTGAGAACAGGGGCCGAAGTCAAAGAAAGGAACCGAAAGGGAATAGACAGAATAACAGAAGTGCGAGTAGAGAGAACAACAGAAGTAAGTCCAAGTCCAGACACAAGAATGTGGAGTGCAATTATTGTCACAAAATGGGGCACATACAGAGGAACTGTTTCATATGGAAAAGGGAGAGCAAAAACAATAACAGTAAGCAGAGAGATAAGAATCATGATGATGATGACCGTGTTACTACTGCTACTTGTGATGATCTGATTATTCTCCGTGACTATGACTCAGTCAATCTTGTATCAGATGAGAGCATGTGGATTATTGATAGTGGTGCTACACTGCATGTTACACCAAGGAAGGAGTTCTTCACATCTTACACTTCTGGTGACTTTGGAGTGTTGAAGATGGGTAATGATGGTGTGTCCAAGGTAGTTGGTATTGGTGATGTTTGTTTGCAGACCAACATGGGAGTGCAGTTGTTGCTTAGAGGAGTCAAACATGCTCCAGATGTTCGCTTTAATTTGATCTCTGTGCAGATGCTTGATGATGGTGGTTATGATAATCACTTTGGTTCAGGAAAATGGAAACTCACCAGAGGTAACTTAGTTGTGGCCAGAGGGGAGAAAATTAATAAACTGTATTGGACTAAAGCATTGGTTGCTAAAGACAGTGTGAATGCCATGGATATGGAGGCTTCTTTGTGGCACCGCAGGCTTAGTCATATCAGTGAAAAGGGGCTGAATTGTTTAGCTAAAAAGGATGTACTTCCGGGATTAAAGAGTGCAGAGTTGGAGAAATGTTCTCATTGCATGGCTGGTAAGCAGACTAGAGTATCCTTCAAGAAACATCCTTCCTCAAGGAAGTCAGAGTTGCTTGAATTGGTGCATTCTGATGTTTGTGGCCCGTTGAAGGTAAAGTCAATTAGTGGTGCACTTTACTTTGTTACTTTTATTGATGATTGTTCCAGAAAGCTTTGGGTCTATGCTTTGAAGACAAAAGACCAAGTTCTGGAGAAATTCAAAGAGTTCCATGTTATGGTGGAGAGACAGTCAGGCAAGAAGTTGAAATGCATTCGTACTGACAATGGTGGTGAGTATTGTGGACCATTTGATGTTTATTGCAAGCAGCACGGTATCAGACATGAAAAGACTCCTCCTAAAACCCCTCAGCTGAATGGTTTAGCAGAGAGAATGAACAGGACGTTGATTGAAAGAGTTAGGTGTATGCTTTCTGAAGCAAAGTTGCCTAAGCATTTCTGGGGTGAAGCATTGTACATGGCAGTGCATGTTATTAATCTGAGTCCTGCAGGTGCTTTGAATGCTGAGGTGCCAGACAAGATTTGGTTTGGCAAGAATGTCAGGTATGATCATTTGCGTGTCTTCGGTTGCAAAGCATATGTGCATGTTCCAAAGGATGAGAGATCCAAGTTGGATGGGAAGACAAGACAGTGCATCTTTATCGGTTATGGTCAGGATGAATTTGGCTACAAGCTGTTTGATCCAGTTGAGAAGAAAGCTGTTAGAAGCCGTGATGTGAAGTTCATGGAAGACCAAACCATTGAAGACATTGATAAGATGGAGAAGACTACACCTGAGATTGATAATGGTTTGTCTGATGTTGATCCAGTTCGGATGCCTACACATGATCTGGATACTGCTGAAAATAATGTTCAGAATGATGAGCAACATGGTGATGTTGGTGATCAGCAGCTTGGAGATGATTTTGATGTTCCTAATGATGATGCTGAAGAAGAACATGAGATGTCACAAGATGAGGATCTTGGTGATGCTCCTGAACCACCTCAAGCTCAAGTTTGGAGGTCTACTAGGCAGAGGAAACCATCCACCAGGTATCCTTCTGATGACTATGTTACCTTGACTGATGGAGGCGAACCTGAATGTTATGATGAAGCCATGGAGAGTGATGAAAAGAAGAAGTGGTTGGATGCTATGCAAGATGAAATGAAGTCTTTGCATGATAATCACACTTTTGATTTGGTGAAACTACCTAAGGGAAAGAAGGCTTTGGAAAACAGGTGGATCTTCAGAGTGAAGCAAGAAAGCAATTCTACATCTCCAAGATATAAAGCCAGATTAGTTGTGAGAGGTTTCAGACAGAGAAAGGGTGTTGATTTCAATGAGATTTTTTCTCCTGTGGTGAAGATGTCATCCATTAGAACTGTGTTGAGTTTGGCTGCTACTCTTGATTTGGAGGTAGAGCAAATGGATGTAAAAACTGCTTTCCTTCATGGTGATTTGGAGGAAGAGATTTACATGAAGCAACCTGATGGTTTTCTTGTTAAAGGCAAAGAAGACTATGTGTGTAGGCTCAGAAAGAGTCTATATGGTTTGAAGCAGGCCCCGCGTCAGTGGTACAAGAAGTTTGAGTCAGTTATGTGTGAGCAAGGCTACAGGAAGACTACTTCTGATCACTGTGTCTTTGTTAAAAAGTTTGCTGATGATGATTTCATTATCTTGTTATTGTATGTTGATGACATGCTTATTGTTGGGAAAAATATTTCCATGATTAACAGGTTGAAGAAGCAATTGGGCGAGTCATTTGCCATGAAAGACATGGGAGCTGCTAAGCAGATTCTTGGTATAAGAATCATGCGTGACAGGAACAAGAAGAAACTTTGGCTGTCACAAGAACACTATGTTGAAAGAGTGTTACAGAGGTTCCAGATGGAATATGCTAAGGCTGTAAGTACTCCTCTTGCTACTCATTTTAAATTGAGTATTAGTCAGAGTCCTACCAATGAAGCTGAAAAATCATATATGCAACGAGTTCCTTATGCATTTGCTGTGGGTAGTTTAATGTATGCAATGGTGTGTACAATGCCTGATATTGCACATGCTGTTGGTACAGTTAGTAGATTTATGTCTAATCCAGGTAGAGAGCATTGGAATGCTGTGAAATGGATTTTGAGGTATCTTCATGGTACTACCAGTTTGAGGCTTTGTTTTGGAGGTGATAAGCCTACTCTTGTGGGATATACTGATTCTGATATGGCTGGAGACATTGATTCCAGAAAGTCTACTTCAGGCTACTTGATTAAGCTTGCAGGGGGAGCTGTGGCATGGCAATCCAGATTGCAGAGGTGTGTTGCATTGTCCACTACTGAGGCAGAGTTCATTGCCATTACAGAAGCATGCAAGGAATTGTTATGGTTGAGGAAATTCTTGCAGGAGCTTGGTTTTGTTCAAGATAAGTATTTGCTATTTTGTGATAGTCAAAGTGCAATTCATCTTGGTAAGAACTCAACCTTTCATTCTAGGTCCAAGCACATTGATGTTAGGTATCATTGGATACGTGATGTTTTGGATGCTGGGTTGTTGGAATTGGCCAAGGTTCATACAGATGATAATGGTGCTGATATGATGACCAAGGCATTACCGAGAAGCAAGTTTGAAACTTGTTGTGAGATCGCCGGTTTGGCGGTCACCTCCACATAGTTGTGAGGGGGAGATATGTTGGGTTTTGGGCTCCCTTCCTATGTGGAGAAAGGCCCAATATGTGCAAGTCCATGTGTCTCACTTATCCAAGTGGAGAGAGGTCAGATTAGTGGGCGAAAAAAGAGCTGAATTCAGAGAGAGAGGCAAAGAGAAAAGTGAGAGAGGAAGAGCAAACCCTATTTTCGCATAAAACAGAGCAGCTGCACTAGATTCGCGATATCTCCTTCGTTCACCGTCGGATCGGGCTGAAATTTGGACAGCAGGTTCGTGACTCGTGGTACTTCATTCTGACCGTTTGGATCGTCGATCAGAGGTCTGAGGTGGGAGAAAATGAACTCGGACAGCAGCAGTTTTTCTGGTTTTTTTGCTGAACTTTTTTTCTCAATTTCATGTTTGTTTTCTCATTGTGTTGGCTGATTGTTGTGCTGGTTACCTTGCTGTTTTTGGCTGGTTACTGAGCACGAATTTGTGCCATATTAGAAACTCTTTGTACCCATATTTTGATCATAGTGGAGCTTTATTACTGGCTTGGTCCCGTGGTTGTTTACTTCTCACATTGAGAAGGTTTTTCCACGTTAAAAATTATTGTGTCATTTGTGATTGGTGATTTTAGTTGCTGTGATTATTTGTTGATTGCTCCTCACAGATTCTTGCAAGTTTGGGAAATTGATTATCCGCTGCATATTGCTCTGTTAGAGTTGTTATTATATTTGTTGTTGAATTTCCCATCAGATTCCTGATTCGTCTGATCATTCTTAAAATATTATTTGATTAGTGTTTCAATTTATTGAATTTGTTTTTTATAAAGTATTAATAGATCTATGAAATTGAGTATTTATATATACCATTTTTAATAAAATAAATTTTTTAAGAAGTATGCAATTTAATATTTGAAATAGTGTGTGTGTCTTTTTAATGTATTGGCTGTGATAAATATTTATTAAAAGAATATTTTGATAGAATAATTAAATTGATTTATACTCTTTAAATTAATGAATTAATTTATTATTTTATAAATTTAAAAGCAAAATTGACGGATAGTTACAATTTTAAGAAAAACTAAAATGAACAATTTTACTCAAACTTTTGCGTACAATTTTACTCTAAATTTTGGTTTGTAAAATATATTTAAAAGGGAAAAATATATAGAAAAATCCTATTTTATCGTTTGGGTTTTGCTCAAGTGGGGAAGGTAAGGGTTACCTGCAAGAAGTCAGGATCAAGTACAAGAGGGAAGGTGTGTCCCACACCCCATCTTTGACTAAATGCAAGTGGCCACAATCTCATTTTTATAATTCTACTTTGCAGCTTAATTGACTACTCAATTCATGTAAGTCTATGTTACAAATATTGCAATTGCAATAAAAAATAATTCGAGTTAATAAAATGATTTAAATCAAATAGTTAATAAATTTTTGTTAATAACAAATTATTTAAGAAAATATAAATTTTAATTGAAATAATATTTTGTTAAATTTTATTTATGTTTTGGTTGAACTTCATATTATTAAAATCTCATTTTCTTGAAAATTAAATGGTTAACATAAAAATAAAAATAAAAATAAAAAGAAATTTATGGCCATGGTAGATTGATGGTTCTTTTCTCCTTAACTAATAATCTAGAATTTGGAATAGATGTAATAATTATGTCAAATAATTGTTTATCTCTATTTTTTTATCTAAAGTTGATAAGAAGAAGATTTTGTGAATGCGTAAATTGTAATGTAAATTAATCAACTTTAAATTAATGAATGAGATTAATTAATGTATACAAGAGTGTATTTCTTTAACACCAAGTCGATTTCAGCAAAACTAATTCATATGAATATAAAATAATATTAACAACTCACTCTTTAATACATATTTATTAATATATTTTTTATTAATTAACATGGACGACTCCCAATAAATTTAAATAGAACCTACACAATTTAATAAAACTTATATAAATTTTCATCAATAAATAAAAATGTATATTAAAAAATATGTCGTGTTCATAATTATGTGAGACAATAGAAAAAAAGAAAAGTATAACAAATATTTAAAAGGTTTTATAAAAAATAAAAAGGTAGACAATCATTTCAAAATTAAATATGAAAAATAACCAAAACTTCCATGAAGATATCTGTAGGAAACTTTAAGTACAAGATTTTTTATTTATTTTAGTTCACATTTAAGTTGGCAACAACTAAAAAAACTATGGCCTTAAAAGTGAGAAATCTTGGCCTAAAGAAAGAACAACAGTTTTAGAAATGTGACTTAAAACTGGCTGGAAAAACAGTCTACAACTGACACTAGAAATCGTGGCTTATGCAACAATTTTTTTGTTTTGAACTTTGTGGATAATAGTAATAGACAATGATAATCTAAACCATACGAAACCATTGTGTAACTATTGCTTAAAGTTTAGGCTACAATTTTTTGTTCTAACCACTGCCTTTTGTCGTTGCCTACACTAATTTATGTTGTAGTTAGAATTTCAATTTTCGAACCTTAATATGAATATAATTCAACATAATTTGATTATCAGTGGAAATATATATAGTGGGAGAAATAAATAGCATAGCATAGTTGATTTTTTATGCGATGATGGCATGGTTATTAATTCGTAACTGAATGATTATGTGCTTTTTTTTTATGAAAGTGAGAAATCAACTTTTTTAATCTGTATTAAGAAAAGTTTTATTCTACTTTTCCAAAAAGT
This sequence comes from Cicer arietinum, assembly GCF_000331145.2. Classification (NCBI taxonomy): domain Eukaryota; kingdom Viridiplantae; phylum Streptophyta; class Magnoliopsida; order Fabales; family Fabaceae; genus Cicer; species Cicer arietinum. The sequence continues at coordinate 9,560,879 of NC_021167.2, read as the reverse complement.
AATTGACATGATTAAGTTCATTATTGACTTTTTTTTCTTTTTCTCTTTTATCTTTTTATTTTTATATAAATTTCTTTTATCTTTTTTAAGTCATCCCTAAACCATAGATGCTTAATTATTATATTGGATAAACCTATATTTTAATATATATGATGTTATTTTAATCTTTGATGTAGCAAAAGTTTAGTTATTGACATTATAAAGGTTATGAACGATTTCGACAATAAATTGTATTTTTTATATATTATTTTGATGATGAAGATTAATTTGAGTTTTTTTTTTCAATCACACAGTATGTACATGACAAAATAAAATAATATTATGGTATTTATTATCACGTGTACATCAAACACATAATATGAGAATATGTATTATATCATTATTATATTATATATTTATCATACTATATATCAAATTATCTCTTTATCATATCGTGTGCATTAAACGGACCTTTAAATTATTAAAATTTTACATTTAATACCTTAAAATGTATGTATTGTTGGGATAAAGGTTATTAGGTTGCGTAAAAAAAAAACAATTTTTAAAATTTTAAGGAGATGAATGACTTTAGTCAAATATTTTTTTTATATATTTAATTTCTTATCAAGTATCCTTAAGACATCTGGAATATTTGTCATGATTTAATTGTCTAATCATCCATAACAATGACTTTTTTTCTGACAAAATGGCAATAACACTAGCTAAACAATAATAATTTAATAGGGGATAACTACCACTTTGATCCTTAGTGTTAACTCAATTACATCTTATACTCATCAAAACATCAATTATTTTGATCTCTAATGTTAATTGAGATGTTCACTGTTAAGCCGTTGATGTAGACGCTAACTTGGGAAATTAAATCATATATAATAGACTTCATGACATGTGTATAGTTGATGTAGTCAAAGATTAAAACGATAGTTAGACTAAAATTTTCTTAAATAAAATAAAAAATTTATCTTCTTCTCCAAAAGTTATTTCATAACTTCTTTTCCAAATTTCCTCCTTGAATTCAACACTTCATTTATAGTTCTTCTTCAAATCCATAGACATATCACATATCAAGTTTCATCCACCTTCTTCATCTCCATCTTCTTCCTCAATGATTTAATGATTTAGTGAAAGCTTTTCAAGTCTAGATTGATAATATGAGTATACTAATGTGCCTCAAATTCAACATGGACATAAGATCAATACATTTGGTCTAAATGTTGTTTTAGTGATTTGTCTCAGACGACATCATTTATACACATGACATGAAGTTTGAAACATATAATCACTTAAATCGACGTCTACATTAGCGACTAAGCTTTTGATAAATAGAAGATGTGATTGAATATTTGATTATGTCAATTATGACTAATATAACACCATCTTTAATTCTAAAGAACCAAAATGGTAATTCACTCTAATGATAAATAACAAACCTTTAAAAAGGAGAGAGTCGAAAGGGAACAAAAGTCAATTGCCGAATTCTTTCTCAAAAATTCCAATGAGAAAAGCATAATACTTTTTTTATTTTCCTTATACTTTTTTGGTACGTCAAACTTTTAATAGTTTTGGCTATGCCAACTTTTCTCATATTTGGCTATGTTATCTTTATATTCTTCGAGTACTGATTACTTTACGGATACCCACCTCCAGATTTTTCCCCCTAGAAAAACTGATAACTGACTTGAAATCATTTTCATTGAAATTTGGTGATCAATTCCCACCACTATGGTTTGTTGTCACTCCTTAAAATTGACAATGATTTGTCCACTACAACTTATCATAACAATTACTGAATCACTATTCCTACACAAGAGAAATTACTACTAGCCATAAATTTGATTGGAAGGTAAACATTATCATTGGACCGAGACAAGAGTGATGCCACAAAACAATTGTTTTAGATTTTTGTGAAAAACAAAATATACTTAATAAAAATGTCTTATATTATAATATTTTTAAAATTTAAATATATAAATATTTTTAAAATTATTATTATCTTAATAATATTAAATCAATTAAAAAAATATATTATATAACATCGTTATATTAATTTAGTAATACAAATTAAAATTTTAAAAATTTATTTCAAACTTCATCTTAAAATTCACATTAAACTTTTGCATATATTAAATCTGCGTAAATAAAATAAAATCTAATTAAAGATTAATTGAGATAGAATTTAAAGTCATCACAAACATTTCCTCATTCATTATATTTTATTTACCAATTAAAATCAATACCTTGATTTAAAAAGAAAAAAACCAAGTGTTCCGTAGTTTGTCATTTTTACTTTCTTCATTACTTTGAGAATCCCTAAATAGTAAATAATCCAATCCAATATGTCGTCTAACATTATTGACACGTGTCAACCAAATGGATTTACATTCACTCTAATTTGATTAATGGGTAATATTAAAAACACTTTTATATACACTTTTCAACACACATCGATTAAAATTCCCTTGAGTTTTGTCAAATTCTTATAAGATAACAAGAGTCTAAGTAAATTTTAATTTTAACTTCCCAAAGGTTTTTGGTATTGACTCCTCTTTGGTTAATAGTCAACCACGTCAGCAATTTTTGACGGTTCCAATCGTTTTCATCACGCGATCAACATCTAACATGTTCGTTTCTGATTAAAAAACATAATACTATTCATTTATATCGTTAATTACTATAAACTATATTCCAGGACGGGATGCGTGACGGTGCATAATAATACCGTAAACTCTCAATCTAACCGTACATCACAAGAACAGATTCAATCTGAACCGTTGGATGTAACGAGATTGAAAAAATCGCTCTATAAATCCAGAAGAAGACGAGTTTCACTGTAATCGATTGATTTGGGTTTTCTGAAGTGTAACCATAAAGACGAATTAGGAGGAAGAAGATAAGAGAGAGAGAGAGAGATAATTGACGAGTTAGGGTTTCGAAATCGATTCACCGAGTCTTCTATGCATTCCGATCTCCCCTGATTTTGATTCTAGTAGCTTAAAGGACCAAATTTTCCGGCGAGAAGTTTGGGATTTTCCGATGATTCTTTTAGTGTTTGGGAATTTTGGATTCTGACCCTAAAGCAAAGGACTTTACTCATAAGTGTTTACCGAGTTTCTCCTTGTTTCCGATTTTGTGTTGAGTACAACGATCATGACTGTGCCATTGTGATTCTGGATATTAGATATTATGGGGTTTCTATTTTTTGAGAAATAAAAAATAACAAAAAATATAATTTTTATTTTGTTGGGATCGGGTAATTTTTATTTGGTTTTTTGGGTTCATTTCTTGGAGTGTTGTGTTGTGTGTTTTGAGGATTTTTTGTTACATTCAATTTTGGGAAATGGGCCAGTGAAGTCCTGACAAGTTGAGTTCTTCAAGTTGCTTAATTGGGTTTTTGATATTTAAAGGAAACCTTGTCCTTGATAAATTTACTGCATCTGATTCATCAGTGCTTTTGTTTTTTGTTTTTGGATTATAATTATAATAATAATAATAGAAATTGAAATTTTTGGCTTTTATCAATTGGTATTGATATTAATAGGCTTTTGTTGGGTTGAATTTATTTATTGATTGATATCCTTTTTTGGTAATGAATGGATCATTTTTCCTAATATAGTGGTCACTGCAACAGGCAGAAAACCACTGGCCATTCTGTCTCTCAATTTTTTTGGCTTCCAATTTTTCACAAATAATTGGATTCCTAAAGATCTTCTTCATTCATTGATGTAACTTGTAACCCTTTAGCTTTGCAATTGCTATTGGAAAAAATTGAAAATTTGTAACTATGGCTGTGTCTTTGACACGTTTGTCTTGGTGGTTATGGGGTGGTAGTAAGGAGAAAGAGACTGTTGTTAATGGAAATTCATCTTCTGAATGGTGTTTTTCAATGAAAGAAAGAGAGTCTTTGAAGTTTCCTTTGATGAAGGGAACAAAGATGGCTCCATCTAACAGAAGGGTTAGAAAGAAGTGGCATAGTAGGGAAGAGAGGAGAATTGATAGAGAGTATGATGTTGTTTTAGTACCATCTGATGGTGGTGGTGGTTGTTTATCAGGCTCTGAATCTGATGATTCAGATTGGTCTATTGGGTGGTTAGAGCCTCATGGCTCTGATTTTGTCAGTGATGATGATGATGAGTCTGACGGTAGTTTTGCTGTGTTGGTTCCTTGTTATAGACCTGGCTGCAAGGAAGTGGAAGGATCAAATAATCAGATTTTGAGTGCTATCAAGAACCTCCCTAATGAATTTTCTTCTGGTATGATTTGAAACTTTGCTATTGAAATTTTGTAATTTTGTGTTCAATTAGCATTGCTTCATTTTTATGAGTTGATTTAGTTCTTTAAAAAAAACATTCTTTGTTTAAATGCTTTTTTAATCTATAATTTTTTTTTTAGTTTGTCTTGCCTTGTTGATGATATTGATCCTGATGAAGAAATGTGTTTGTGATTTTGTTATATATACTAATATTGGTACTTTAGTTAATGCTAATCATTCAATTGTAAGTGCAATGGTGATTAGGCCTTATGTTATGGCTAGCATAATACATGACAAATACTTCTGCTTTTTTTTTTATTCTTAGAATTGTCTTCAAATGCATCACTCTACGAGGTTGTTGTTTTATGGTTTTTTTATTTTAATAATATTTGGTTTGTGTTTGGAACTGTGGATACTATAGAGACATGCTTTTCTAGCCTAGTGTGTTTTTGGCTCCTTTTTAATTTTGTGAGTGCTTTCATGTCTCATTTGCAAAAATACTTCTTTTCGCTATGGTTTTTGGTTGCTTGCATTGTGTTCAGTAGCGTTGAATATAAGATCTTTGGCCTATGAGTAGGATTTTTAGATCTTTACTTGGACCCTGCAATTTTTATTTTCAAAAATAACAAATACAAATAAAAGATAAGGTATACTATATGATATTATGTTAATTTGACTTGTTATACAGAATAAGTAACAACCTTTATCCTATGTATTCTAATTTTAGAACAGTTTTTTGCTTATAGAAAATGAGTTCTTGTTTTCTATACCATGATGATTGAACTTAATTTGTAACAATTGCATACTCCAAGTATGGTAATTGTGTTTAAAATAACAACCTGCCATTTTGATTGAGCTGTTTGTAACAAACCAAAACTAGGGAAAGTTGTATTGTAATTAATGATTGCCACCTTTTAACTATATTCATTCATTGTACTAAATTTTCTTGTTATTATCTGTTGAATTTGCAGCTGGAAACAATTACATGGAACAATGGTTGGCTTCACTTCAGAATTTTGGAGCATAAAAAACAACTTCATGTGTGTTTGTAACTTCGATTTCTACTTTCTACTATGCTGCGCAATTGTTTGATGGCGGCACCATGGAAGATTTATATCGCATTTCCAAACACACACTTCATCGTTTATGACTAAGACCTTTCTAGGAGGCAAAAATAATCTATTATGCATCCAATGTATTTTTTCTACATAGAATCCACTTCTTCTCTTATTGTAAAAGCTCAAATTGTAATGTAAAGTTTGGAGCTAGAACATACGATATGGCCAATCACTACTACAATAAAAAGGAATTTATCTTTATGTAAATATAACTCTTGATCGAAAATCAATATTATATTGATATAGGGAACTATAGAAGAGGATTGTGCATAAGTTATTTTTTCAGTAAGATGAGAAAATTTTCTACTTTAGTAATAATTGGGACAACTGAACACGATTTGTGAACACAATTTGTAAAATCTTTAAATTTTTAGTGTTTTTGACAATCTTTATAATAGGCTATATTTTAACTTTCGATTATAATATCTCAAGTTATATAAATGAGAATGATCTTTTAAATACAAAATTCAACACATAACTATTTCATTTATAAAAATAATTATTAATTTATTATTTTAGAAATTAATTATTAAAATTCATCAATTTATAAATGTACCGTAAAAAATTCCCCTTATAAATAGGCATAAAATAATATATTTCCTTGTCTCACGTTAACATAGTAAACTTTCTTAAATTACTGATTTTTTGAAAGTTAAATGACTTGATTCTTAACTTTTTTCATATTAATATAAACATTACAAAAGGATTTTAATATTTATGGTTAAGTATTTATCAAAAGACATATCAAATATATGGCCGTCTTAGCTCAGCTGGTAGAGCGCGTGGCTTTTAACCACGTGGTCGTGGGTTCGATTCCCACAGACGGCGAAAATTGTTTTATTTTTATTTTTTTCAATTCATGTTTCTCTTTTTTTTTTTTTTCTTTCAAAAAATATTTAATATAGTTTTTCCTCTTTCTCTCCTTGTTTATTATTTTTTTCAATTCACATTTCTCTTTTTTTTTTCAAAAAATATTTCTTTTCTAATATAGTTTTTTTTTCTTTCTCTTTCTCTCGTTAATTTTTTTTATTTTATAGATCTCGTTATTTAGTTGTTTTTTTTATAGATCCATTTTGCACTACTTCTCAACTAATACCCTCCGTATCGTTTGGCATATTATGGTTTGGACCACAATTGGATGAGGTAATGGCACTATCTTTCTTTCACGGTGTATGTTCATTGCCCTCATTTATTTGGGAAGTTACATTTCAAGTCGCAGTCTATGTCTTGCGCATGACGATATCAATATTTGATTGTCTCAACCTTTTTGGTTTTCTTTACTCATTTCCCTTTTTTATTTCTTGTAGTGGACTCTTTACATCTGTTTTTAATTATTAGTATGATATTGTTATAACCACCAATAGGACTTAGACCTCAAAGTATGAGTAGGGGGGAAATAGATACGACCGATAGATAAAATGTCCACAACTTAATCTATGTCCGATAGATAAATAAGTCTAAAGTTTTTTAAATTATATTTACTTGAAATGATATACTATAGACTTTAAAAATAAAATAAAAAGTCTATCAGATCGATAAAACTTAAAGTAAATATAAATAGTTATTATTATTATTATTGTTATTATTATTATTATTATTATTATTATTATAAAAAAATAGAATTGAAGTAGAATTTTATATAAAATTAATTTTTTTAAATGACATGTTAAATTTTAAAATAGAATATAATTGCATTGACATATCATAAATTCTTTTTACTGTAATTAATCTTATTCGAGATGTATCAGACACTAAATATAGATATATCTTTCAGCAAAAATTTAAATCAGAATAAATAAACATCCTCTTTATTTCTAAAAAATATTAATTTTATTAAAAATATTTTGAGTGTATAAAAGTTTAATTATGTTAAATGTACGTCACAATATCTAAAAATATGTGATTTATCCTCTTGTTTATTTGATAAATGAACTAAAATTGCAAAGGTAAGGTGATAACCAGATCATCCAAAGGGAAGACGAAAATAAATCAAGGGAAGAAAAACAGTTAAAAGTCCTTAGAAGCGAAATTAGGAATGAAATGAAAAAGAAATATTTGAGTTGTACAATTGTAACCCAAAGTTTGATTAGCTTCACAAGGAACCAGTAAAATAATACTGCTCTAGCCAATGTAAAATATCAAGGAATTGATTAACCAATAGATATCAATGTTGAATGATACTGACATGGCTGTTAAGAGTATTATAAGATTCAAAAAATACTATTAAGAAATAAAAGTTATCTGTATTATAAAGTCAGAGATAAAAAAAAATCATAATTTAAAAAAAAAAAAATCAGATTTTAAGAACAAAAACAAGGGTCTAGATTTTTTTAAAAGAAAAATATATAAAATCATAGTTTCAATTTGATTGATGTTATTTACCAGTTTTATTTTATGTTATTTATAATTTAAATAAAAAAGAATTTTTTTTTAGTTGTTAGTATTTTTTTATTATATACCTAATTTTTAAATGTTTGAGACACACTCAACTCAAATACTGCACACATCTAGATGTAATCTCACAACTTTTGAATGAGTCTCAATGTCAATAATAGAGAAACCTCTATTGAAAACCAATTTCAAACTTTTTAAGATAGCCCATAACTATACTATAGTGACAATACAAGCACCAAAAGAGCAAGCAAACCTCCCAAAAACCAATATACATTTACTTGGGCCATCCCACAATATAACATTACAGGCAATCTTCCAAAGTTGTACTCTCAATTTTTCAAGGCCTTTCTATATCTATTTCAATCGGAAAATCTCATTAGAAGATGACTTGTCCACTCATAATAACATAACTTGAGTTAGATAAAAAGACTCCATTAAGTGCATCACATAAAACCAAATCATTTGACACATTGGTATCACTAGAAATTGACATAGATCTAATATGATTTATCACATCTAGTGGGAAATGTTGAATCAATTAGTAGAATTGTTAGAAGTGTCTATTGTACGGTTTGAATCGATTTTGATACAAAAAATCATATGAATGAAAAATAAAATCATATATAATTCACTTCGATTCATATGATACAATTAAAAAAAAAAATCTTATTCAATCCAATCCAAGATGATTAATTTGGATCACTTTTTAGATTTTCAAATTACATGTATGGGCATAAGTGATAAATCATATGCTTCCAATACCATAAATGTAGATCCCTCAAATTACATTCCCTTTCAGTTTCACCAAATCCTATATTGCATCTTCTTTCCAAGCTTAGCATAATGGATATTTTCCAACCCTGATATTGCAGAGGAACAATACATGATTAGTTGGTTATTCCATTGTTGTTACCAATTTAATTTCAATTCAGTTGTTCTGTGTATGTAAATATGGTTACTTGTACACAAAATACTCAATTGTTTAAATAAACAAGAATACTCATTTCTCCATTCTCTATTGGTGAGAGTCCTCTATCATAATAAAAGACTTAATCAATTAACAATTTAAAAAAAGGAGAACATTTTTTGCATACAGTTTTTTATTAAAAAATATTATTTGAACACTCATACACTCAAATAAAATTGAGAGAAATATAAAAAAATGATATAATAAATATGATATATTAATAATGTTATAAAATTATAAAAATAAAAATAAAAAAGTAAAATATTAAATGAAATTGAAAATTAAAGGCATTCGAATATGATTAATATTTTCAATTGACTTTGTTGACAAAAGTCGGCCACCGTCCCCCTCCAATTACAGCTTTTCTAGGCAACTTTTTTGGTGCCATTAAATTTAAGGGATTGCTTTTGCTACATGCTTAAAGAAGACACAATAATAATAATAATTTTATTTTGATTTGTATATAGTAATAAAAAAATTATAAACTAGGTTAATCAACATACATCAACATTATTAAACTAAATATTATATTATACTTTCGAAATTAAAATTTTAAATTATATTTATATATTTTATGTGATATTTATGATTCTCGTATATATATAAAAAGAATAAACAAAAATTATACTTTTATATAAAATAAATACTTGTAAACACAATACATAATTTTTTTTACAAAAGAAATATACAATTTTAGATCTTTAGTATCGTTTTTTCCCTTTATTTAAATTATTTAATTTATATATTTATGCTTTTCATTTAATTCAATAACTAATTTTTTAAATATTTATATTATATATAAAAGAATATTAAGTTTTAGTATAATGTATTTCCTCCCTATCTTACTCTTCCATTTAAGCTATTTTTACTTACAATTTTATTCTTTCTTATTAATCAAATAACTGAATTTTCTTTTAAATAATCATATCAAATTTTATAATTTCAATTAAACAAATCAAACTACACACTAATATTTAAACTAACCAAAAACTAGCTTTGTTTTAGTTGTAAGTGACTCTAATATAAGGTTTTATATTTAACTCATGTATAAGAAAATTCACCATTTTTTAGGGAGAAACTATTCAATACCTTTTAGTTCGTTCTAAAAATAGTCCTCACCGTACGTAAAGATACCTTTCAGAAAAAGTAAATAAATAATTTAATCTTTAAAATTTTTAAAGTCATTTAAGTTAGTATCTGAATTTTATAAATTAATAAATATATCTTAAAAATTATATAAAAAATGTTAATATAGTCCATATGTAAACTTTAATTGCTATAGATTGTGATATAAATATGTAGTTTCTACACTTGTTGAGATTAATTTATCTATAAAATTTGATCGTCTTGTAAACAAGTTTGTCGATAATTAAAATTATGCATTAATTAATTAATGACAATTTAGTTTATGAAATACTTAAATTTCATAAACAAATTAGTTCTTATTATAATGATATTGATGAAGGATTAATGTGGAGATTTCGTATATTCAATTAGCATATAACATCGTAGTCTTTAATATTAAAAATTTAAAAAAAAATTATTTTGACTAATATTTTCTTTATTTTAATTATATATTTAGCAATTCAATAAAAGTTAATAACTAATTTAATTGAGGTCACCTTCCTTGTGTTCCGATTTTCTTTACTAAAAAGGAATGGTTCTAGACTAATTTTTGGTTTGAAATTATTTTTTAAAATTTATTTATTTGTTTAAATAAATAATTTTTCCATATATTTATTATGTTTTTTTATTTCATCGATTAGTGTACCATTTGTTATGATTTTCTATTTTTTTATGGTGTTTGTTTTGTTTAGAAAACTGACCAACTTCGATTTTATGGAGATTCATAGTTATTTTGACTTGTTAATCTTGTAATTCCAAAGACACATGAATTCCAACCACTTCTTTTTTTTTCATCATATTTCATATTTATAAATTATCATATATTAGGATACATTTTATTTTTTTATACTATTAACTTGAGCATTATAATTTTTTTTTTTTATTTTAACAATTTTAAATTACATTATTTTTTATAGACATAATTATTTTCAAGTATCACTCTTAATTTTTTTAATAATTTAACGTCAATAATTATACGTTGAAAACTCCTAAACATTTTACATGGAGATTCACTACTAAAAATATAGTAGTTAACATAACCAATAAACCAAAAAAACTAAAAGTAAAAGTACTATAAAATTTCAAATAAAAAATAGAATTAATCAAGTCACCATCTTGTTAAAAATTAATCAAGTCAAATTAGTTTGAATAGACATGAAAGTTCTCTTTAATCTGTCACGTATTTAAATAAATAAAATTTCAAATACAATTTAAATAAATAAATAAATAAATACAATAATAATTTTTATAAAAATTTAAATTTAAATCTTTCATTAAAATATGACTAACTAATTGATGTAAGACATATGACTAACTAATTACAACATTCAAATGTTTGCAACAACCATCTTTTAAATTTTTTAACTTTGCTCCTCTTTTAAAAAGATTGACTAACCATATTGAGATCTAAAAAAAATATCCAAATTCCAAGAAAAGAAAAATGAAAAGGTATATATGTAAAAGCAAAAGGGGCATGGCTGTGTTGGTGGTGCACTGGCAAAGCTGGAACAATCCCACCAGTCACCACCACGTGGGTCGTCGCTCATGTCATGCAAACATTTTTATATACTTTATTTTATGTTCTTTTCTTTTGAGATTTAATCTCTATTCACCCTCAATTTTTTATTTATCAATCTATTAATATTTATATGTATTGGAGTATATTATTTAAAAAATTCAATTTTTATGGTGAAGAATGATAAAATTATAAATAAAATAGTATAAACAAAAGAGTTTTATTAAAAGGAAAAATGATATCAAAACTTTTTATCCTTTTATTTATAATTATAAACTTTTTTTTAAAATAAATTATTTTTTGGTCAAAAAAATTATTTAATTAAAAATAAAATAATCTACACATATATTCAATCATACCTTATCGATTAGATATCTAGAGAATTAACATAATTAAGTAATATCATTATATTTGTCTGTAAAAAGATTATATAATATCTGTAACTATAAATTTCTTTTTGTCACACTTTTTCTAAAAGAAATATATTTTGACACTAAATTCTTGCGAAGTTTGCTCCCCTCCATCATCTCATAATTAGCACAACAACACCTTAGTTCACACGTTTTCTCTCTCTTTCTATCTGTCTCAATGTCTTTCTCTATGTTTCATTGAATTTTATTTTTCTTTTTAATTTCTTCTTCTTCATAGTTATTTTTTTTGTTTTTTATATTTTGTTCTCTTGGTCCTTTGCATCATGGATTCCATGTCTTCTAGTAAAAGAAGAAACACGGTTTGCATGTTTTTGACTCTCTCACGTTGTTGTAGTTAATATTAAGATCTCAATATCAATAATTAAGGACCAAGGGAATATCCAAAAAAAAAAAAAAGAAGAAGAAAAAATGTTGCAGAGAGCCGCAAGCAATGCATATTCATGGTGGTGGGCTAGCCACATCAGAACAAAACAATCAAAATGGATGGAGCAAAACCTTCAAGGTTCATCATATAATTTATCTTTTCATTCTCTTTTTCATATTAAAATTACCAAGTTGCATGCTTTGGTTTTAATGTTGTATAAAAAACATATAGTTTATTCTTTTGATCATCAATTTCAATTTATTCTTAAGGAATTAAAAACAGTATTTTCAATTTTTATGTATAATATATTTATTATTAGCAATTAGAAAATTCAGTTTTGCATTAGTGGAGAGGTTTAACGAAGATGTGATGTATATGTATATATGCTCAATAGGTTTAATTGTTTTATATAATTCTTACTATTCATTTTATCCAATGACTCTAAATATTATGGTGTTTTGCACAAATTTTAAAAGTTAATCATGTTGCAAAGCTTAATTTTCAAATAAAAAATTGTACTGTTTTGAAAAAAACAGGCAAATCTTGCACTCTTGAAGTAATTAAAGTCATTTCCTATGATTTTAGGATTTAAGAATATATATGCTTAATTAGAAGTATCAAATGTGTGTGTGTAACTGTGAGCACTAATTTGCTTATTGTAATTAGAATATTAAATAAAATTTGCTTGAACTATGACTAGATGCAAAAGTGATGTAAGATCATAACAGAATGCATTTTATTTTATATTTGAGCCTACTTTTGTACCTTACAAGTTGAAATATATATGCAAAAATGCAGATATGGAGGAAAAGGTGCAGAATGCTATAAAACTCATAGAGGAAGATGGAGACTCATTTGCAAAGAGAGCAGAAATGTATTACAAAAAGAGACCAGAACTGATAAACTTTGTGGAAGAAACATACAAGGCTTATCGAGCATTAGCCGAACGATATGATCACATATCAACAGAGCTGCAGAATGCCAACAACACCATTGCTTCTGTCTTTCCAGATCGAGTTCCATTTATGGATGAAGAAGACGAGGAGGGATCGCCGAGGGCTCCAAGAAAAAATATACCAGAAGGATTTAAAACAAATATTCCAAAGCCTCCACTTAAAGACTTAAAAAGCGTCGTAACAGCAGCCACGAAGAAATTCAATACCAAAAAGAATACAACAGGTGCTGCTGCTTCTAATGTTCCTAAATCTGGATTGAGCAGAAAGGAAGCAGTTGAAGAGGTTGACAAGCTGCAGAAACAGATTTTAGCCTTACAGACTGTGAAGGAGTTTGTGAAAAGCTCATACGACAATGCCATTTCTAGGTACTGGGAAACTGAGGAGAAGATCAAGGAATTACAAGAGAAAGTTTCTCTTCTGCAAGATGAACTTGGAGAAGGCATTGTTATTGAAGACGATGAAGCACGGCGTTTGATGGCAGAAGCTGCTCTTAAATCATGCCAAGAGACATTAGAAGAGTTGCAGGTGAAACAAGAAAGATCAGTTGATGAAACCAGAGTTGAATCCAAAAGGATAAAAGATGTTAAGGCCAAATTAGGCTCTCTCATGAATGAGTTCAATTATGATCAAAGGAATTCCAAAGAGGCAAGGACTAAAAGAGATGTGAATATGGTAAAAGAAACAAAGGAGTTGGAAAAAGAAACAAAGGAATTGGAAAAAGAAACAAAGGAGTTGGAAAAAGATAAGGGTAGTGTGACTCAACAGATAAAGGATTTGCAGTTATTACAGGAAACTGTTAAAGAGCAGTTTGAGACAACGGAAATGGCGGAGAAGATCGATGTGCTAGTGAACAAAGTGATAAGCTTGGAAACTGCAGTTTCATCTCAGACAGCACTAGTGAATAGATTGAGAACAGAAACCGATGAACTTCAAGACCATATTCGAACTCTTGAGTGCGATAAGGAAAGTCTGATCAATGATAAAATTAAATTGAATGACCAATTGAGAGAAATGGAACAAAAGATGCTTGCAGTACAAGATTTAAACCAAATCGTTGAAGATCAGAATAGCAATCTCCAAACTCATTTTACCGAAGCGCGTTGTAATATCGATAGCCTCTCGGAGAAAGTCCAAAGTGTGCAGCCAGGTGAGGAGGTTAAGTCACAGATGCAAAAGGATTCATCAGGCTTGGTTGAATCAAAATCTAAACCTGAAGGGAAAGTTCCATTGAATCAAGACAACGTTGTTCTATCGAACAATGTAAAGAAGTCGGAAAAGGAAGATAGTGGTTTGTTAGAAGATCCTGTAAATTCAGAAGAGGAGGTTAAGATTGCTAATACTGTAGAAAATGAGGTAACAACTGGTTCATCACAAAATGGTGTAGAGACAGAAAATAACAGTAAGGTCCTTAGTACCTTAGAAATGGAGGGAGTAACCTCAAAAGAAGAAGAGAAGAGTCTTAATCCTGTCAATACAGTTTCATGTATGACAGTTGGAGTTGATGAGAAAGAGAAGGCAGCAACAGATGATGAACCTGATTGGCGAGAAATGTATATGAATGGAATGCAGGATAGAGAAAAAGCTCTTCTAACTGAGTACACTAATACTCTTCGGAATTACAAAGATGTGAAGAAGAAACTATCCGAAATAGAGAACAATAATGAAGACAAACACTTGGATTCTTCTTTGCAATTGCAGTTGAATGAACTGAAGACTTCAAATTCCTTGAAAGATCAAGAGATAAGACTTCTGCATCAGAAACTTAGTCTCGTGCAGATAACCTTGGAGGGAAATGAAAACATGGCTGACTCAAATTCAGTTCTGTCACAACAAGAACAAGACATAGAGAAACTTCTGAAAATTGAACAACCTGCATCTACATCGGCTATTGAAGAGAAATTCCGGGGAAATATGGACGAAATTCTAGAGGAGAATTTAACTTTCTGGTTAAAATTCAGTACAACTTATGCTGAAATAAAAAGGTTTGAAACCACTATAAAAGATTTGTATTCGGAGGTATCGAAACTTGAGGTAAAAGAAAAGTCTTCAGAAAGTAGTGGTAGCATAAACCATTGTCTAAAATCAGACGCACGGCCGATATACAAACACCTGACAGAGATTCAAAATGAAATAACAGTCTGGTTGGAGAAAAGTGCCTTGCTGAAAGAAGAGCTACAACATAGATTCTCGTCTTTGTGTGTCATCCAAGAGGATATAACAAATGCATTGAAAGCAAGTGCTGAAGATGATGATTTCAGGTTCACAAGCTATGAAGCAGCCAAGTTCCAAGGTGAGGTTTTGAACATGAAACAGGAAAACAATAAAGTTGCTGATGAACTTCAAGCAGGTCTAGATATTGTAACATCTCTTCAACTTGAAGTTGAAAAGGCACTTGTCATTTTGAATGACCAATTTGGGTTGTCAACTTCAAAGAGACAAGAAAGTGGACAACTAAGACAATCCGAAACTCGAGCCAGGGTTCCTCTCAGGTCATTTATCTTTGGCGTGAAACCCAAGAAACAATCCATATTCTCATGCATGACCCCTGGAATGCATAGGAAGTTCAAGTCTACCAAGGATCAGAGTCATATATAAAATATTTTCCTAGTTTTATATTGTTTTCATTCCATACTAGATAGGGGATTGAGAGTGTCTTTTGAGATGCATTTTTTACTTGTCCATAACTGTAAGCAGGAAGTATGGCAAAATGTAGTCTTTGGTTTACTTGTGTGTTTTAAGCTCTCCTTTTCTACATATATCAATCAATTACTCCTTTTTCTGTCTTGGAAATTGTTTCTGTAATTTATATCAAACTGCCTGTCAATTAATTCTTTTGAAGACAGATCTTCATGTTAGATTATGATGTAAAAGCAACAAAATTATATGACATAATCACACTGCATAATTGAAGGTGTGCATATATACGAATTCAATTATATATTAGAGTGACATACGAAGAGACAAATTTGTCATTTCAACTTTAAATAGTGGGACAAAATGGTGTTAATTAAAATTTTTACTTTTGATATTTGGAGTCATTTCTATAACAAGTTAAAAAAATATGGTCAGTGGAAAATTGACAAAAAATGGTTAGTGTAGTTATTAAGTGATTTTTTTTTTTTTAATTGAAGTCATTTTATATCATGTTGCAAATGTAGTTAATAGGAATTTTGATCATGCAAGTTATACTTTCGATATGTCATGATTATTAATTTTTGGAATTAATCAATATTTTGTTACCTGTAATTATTATGTATTTTTAAAAAGAATCATTTAATTCAATCGACAAGAAGAATTATAATAAAATATTTTATAATGTAACTACAATTCATACTACTTTACAAACTTTTTATCGGTCACAAATCCACAACATTAAATTTTAAATTGTAGATGGAAGTTTATCTGCCTTTGTCTAGTCAAATATATATCTCTAACAAATATTACATGGTGGAGTCGATGTCTCTTCAATCAACTTGAGTGTTCGTTTCCTAAATAACCAATTGTTCATACAAGGGACATGATTCCTTTAAATCTAACTATGAATCATCCAATAAAAATGAACCAACCTGAAAAATCACATTATCTAACTATAGAAGAAAATTACCATTAATTACAACACATAATATATAAGGGGAAAGAGGTCCATAACAAATAAAAAATGAACATCAATTCTTAACATTTATAAGAGACAAAATAAAAATATTATGCAGCAAGTATCACAAGTAGTACCAAAAACAAATACAAACTAGTATTATTACACTGATTTTTATACTCATATTATGAGCAACTACCAAAACAAACACAAACTCAATCTAAACAATTATCCTTGGACCAAAACTAGACTATTGCCTAAAAAATCAGCAAGTGACTACAAACACACATAACAAGATTGTTGGCTAAAAAATCAGCAACACCAGAACTAGTGAATATGAATGTAAGAAATCATCAATCAACCCCAATACACCCCTAACAAGTCATCAATTGCTGCAAAAATCATCAATGGGGGATCATTCGTTGAGTTCAATATAACTTCAGGTGAAGTGAATACTCTCAAAGTTAAATTGTATATAAGGTTAAATCATTAACCACCTTATGTACTTCATTAAACAACAATTTATACATTATTAACCACTTTGATAAAGATTTATAAGATCTTAATGTTAACATCAATTTTTTTTGTGAAGAATGATCTAAATTAACACCATGTCAGTATATAATTTGTTGTTTTAGAATTAGTGTGCAAAAAATGTTGAGACAAAATTTCAAATTAATGTTATGATACAAACAAACAAAGGTTAATTAATACTCTAATTATGATTTTAAATAATGTGTTAATTTAACATGTGTTTTTGGGTGTAATAATCCAAGATAAGTACTAAACAATGCAAGCAAAATTTGTTTAAGGAAAAAGCAAAAAATGAACAAACAGAACCAAGCATGTTCTTGATAATATTCTAGAAAACCAATAACGTTCTCCACGTTTTTCATTTTCAACAAGAATGCTTAAATCATCATTTAATGAAAGAAAAATTCCTGCAAATTTCAAATGCATTTTCAGTATATCTACAAGGAATATACAGCTCTCACATCAGCAAAAGAAATATTCCAAAAGATCAAAGGTTAAAAGGCATGACTCAAAGCAAAAATGAAAATGATCAATCTCCAACATATTTACATTAATCTGCAAAATATTAACATCAATCTCCAAAGTGTTAACATCAATCTCCAGAATGTTAACATCAATCTCCAGAATTTTAACATCATTCTCCAGCATGTTAACAATCGATTTCCAACATGAGGACACCATTCTTCAACATGATAACAATCAATCTCCAGCATGTAGACATCATTCTTCAGCCTGTTAGCACAAATCAAAGACAATCTTGATCTGAATACATTAAACATATCTCTGAGATGTCTGTGCACATAAACAAATGATCATAAATCACAGTCAAGAATGAGAAGCTACATATCATCCATTATTAACACAAAAGCAAAACGCAAAATATTCAAGTCAAGAACATTCATGGTTCAAAAAGTCTGGTCTTTAGTCAAATCTGACACATGACAGCTGAACAATTTTAAACAGTTAAATTAGCTCTCATCAACCTTCTTGAAGCCTATAAAAGGAACTCCAAGCTCAAAGGAAAAATAAGAACTTCAAGTGCTAATAAATTCATCACTTACCACATTCATACACTCGAAAGTCTCTCATCCATAAAAAGAATCACTGCTATTCATATTCGAATCTCTTGTTATTATTTTATTGAATTTTTTGTAAAGAACCTAACCTCAAACAAGTGTTGAGATTACTCAGATTCTGCCAAACACTTTAAATCATTATTGTGTAAACTCGAGACTATAATGTTGTTTATAGTTTGAGTAGTTTGTAGAAAATCATTTTATGGTTAAAAGGTGAATTGTAAAATCTTCTATAAAGATTGATAGGTGACCTGATTGAATCTCTTTCTGGGTGGAAATGAATTATTGTAACAGATCAGGATTGATCTGAACAAACTGTGTAAAACTAAGAATGTTGTAAAACCAAGAACATTCTCCGTTTGAACACTTAGTGGAAAATCTCACAGTTGTGAAGATTGGACGTAGCCAGAGTTGGGTGAACATGATATATCATTGTGTCATATCTCTTCTCTTATCTCTATTTACTTTCAATCATTTTGATTATCAAGTTAAATAAATAAGCTAAATTGTTGATTTTTACTAAGAACGTTATCCGTTTTCTGTTTCCAGAACCAAGAACATTATCTGTTTTCTGTTTTTACAACCAAGATCAATGTTGACTTATTTTCTTAAGTTTTTAACAGAAAATTTTAAATAAGTGAATTTACAACTCAAACTCACTTCCTTGTAAATTGACATTGCTACTTCAAAAAACACACTTTAAACTCTTGAAACAAAGAAAGCTCACGATCAATCTCTACAACATTACAAGTATAAAATTAGAAATTTGAAAAATGAAGGAAAAAACTATTAAATCTTAAATAGAGCTAAATGTATGAAAATAAGGAGGAATGAGTTGAAACCATAAAAAAAAAATAGAGAAATAATCATTATCAACAAAAATGGAAAATAAATCCTAACCACAAAAAAAGGAATATGATACATTTTTCATCTTGTCACTATTACTTCCTTAAAGATGTGATTTTCATCATTTTATTCTTAAAGCATTCTCTTTCTGAATTTATTCTCTTTATCTCTATTTCAAGGGTTAACCAAAATCAAAATGGAAAAAATTGAAGAAAGAAAAAAAAAAAAAATAGAAAACAAGGAGGAAGAAAAGAAGAAAGAGAGATTACTTTAGGCGTGCAGGTCACGTTTTTTCCATGTGCAGAGTAAAAATGGTATATGTGAATAGTTGACTACCAAGTCACTACATTTTTTCCATGTGCAAAATTAAAATAGTATATATGAATGGTTGACTACCGAGTCACCTTATTTGTGTTATAAAAATGTGTTCCAATAACACTTATGTTTACATATATATTACTATTCTTTGTAGAACTTGTTGAAATCTAAAACTAAATGACAATATAAAATTCAATTTTGCTATCCACACCCCACTTTTTTGTTATCCACACCACTCAAATTTTTCATAAAAACGAAATATCCAAAATACTCTTTCTTATTTATATCATTCTTTAAATCCTAATTTATCTTTCTATCTTTATCTTCTACCTCATTCATAGTCATCTTTTTTTCTCACACCTTTTTCTCCCTCTTCCTCCATTTTCAACAACTTCAACATCGTAAACTCAATTTGCCTACGTGAACTCAACATGCATATGTGAACTAAGTTTGCTTAGGACCTATGTGAACTAAGTTTGCATGGAACCTACGTTAACTGAGTTTGTGTACGTGAACGAGTTTGCGTAAGTGAACTGAATTTGCATAAAAACCTATGTGAAATGAGTTTGCATAAGTGAACTAAGATTGCGTAGGAACGTATGTAAACTCAGTTTTCGTACGTGAACTGAATTCATGTATGGTTACGTGATTTAAATTCACGCAACCTATGTGAACTCAATTCACGTATGTATACGTAAACTGTATTCACGCAGTGCCTTCGATTTCTTAAATTGAATAACGTATGTGAATTCAACTCACGTAAACGTATAATGAATTATTTACGACGTACGTGAACTAAATTCAAACGCGCAGATCAGTAAAAATATACTTTGTTGGGTGACTTTAACCACAATATGAAGATGGAATTTATGGGGTATAAGTTATGAGTGATGTGAGTTTTGAATGAGTGAGTTATGATGGTTCAATTATGAATGAGTTGTGATGTATGAGTTATGAGGTTAATGATGACGATAAAGAGACAAATAGGAGTTATAGAATAAAACAAATAAGCAAGGGTATTTTGGATATTTTATTTTTATGAAAAATTTGAGGGGTGTGGATAGCAAAATTGTATAAAATTTAACCTAAAATGATTTTCAAAACAGTGTGAAAGAACTATGGGCATTTAAATGGCTCTAGTCCTAAGCAACAGAGTTGTAGGGACTATCGGCATATCGGCAAGATCAGATATTGGACTTGAACCCGAAGACATGGTTAGTTATTCAACGAAGAGTAAAAGTGGGAGTGAGAGTTAAAATAACCTTTAAGTTAGCAGGTTGGTTAGTATGTTGTACAATAGCAGAATGAGCTGAGAAGGAGCTATGGATCGTAGGCAGCAGATGAGCACATACAGCCGGTTTGCAGCATTGGATAGCAGAGGCGGCAAAGTAAGGATTCAGTATGCATCATCTTACAAAAAGAATACAGAGTAAACTTAATGGTGTACAACATAATAACCATGGTCTGTGATTTTTTTGTAATTCTGTATGAATGTTTAGGACAAGGTTACTAAAATGTAAGTGGCATTTGGAATAATAACTGGCTGGATGCAGCAGTACATAAAAACGGATTAGAAGCCAAGTGCAGCTGGTTTAAATTGAAATGATGCATATAATGAAACTGTTTGGCAGGTACGAATGGGGTGCCAGTTTTTTTGTACAATATGCTTAGAGTTATGACAGTACACTGATGAATTATTCTGCATCATGGCTAAGTTGTGATCAGTTTTAGTAGTTTGAATAAGCAATGCAGGGTCAGGTGGATGTCGGTGTTGCAAGGAGTTACTTTGATTGTCTCTGGGTATTATGTTTTGGAATATGCCACTGCACAGTGCTGGTGGAATTGGGTGAGATGTTTGGTTTCATGTGATGTAAACATAAATCACTAAGGATCACTTAGGATTCATGTGAGAACTAACTATATAAATAAAATACACTTTTTTTGCCTTTGGAAAGAAAAAAAAAAACAGTGAAGGGGCTTATAGGTTGACTGGCTTGAGTGGGGATTGAATCCTTAAGAAGCTTTGGACTATTGTAAGAGCTACGAGCTTTGGACTATAATACAAATTTAACCAGAATTCTTCCTGGTGCTCTAATAGTATTATTTCTTACTATATTTTTTATATATGTAAAAACAACACTAACAACAGGAATCAGGAATCGAGCACTTTGGATTTCAAAGCTAAGAATCCAACACCTCAATAATAACATCATAGCATCAGAAAATGGTAGTAACAATCCATAATTAAATAAAAAATGTAATCAATAAACTAGTAACGGTAGATAATACAAAATTGACATGGTGATCTCGCAAGTAAATATCAGCAGTACCTGGCAGATATCCCGTCTGTAGGGTCTAATTTATATAAAATTCAAATTGTGTGTAATAATGCAACATAATTACCATTTCTTCTGATTTGCATATACATTCGCAATATAATGTTATCCTATTTCCCAGTTAACTAAGCCTCTCTTGCCACTCGTACTACAGCCAAATATCTTGTTACAGATATAGGTTCTCTTGCTTTTCCCTCAAACAAGGCAAGGAAATAACACGGTCCTTAACAATCAGAGTGCTAACACCTGGTGCAATTCTGCCTCGAGAGCAGGCATTCCCGCATGCTCTCTGCCGGGGAAAAAGATCTTGGCTAAATGGTTATGCAACATTTCTTGACCTGGAGACTTCACTGTTGGAGAATCCACAAGTTTAGAAACATTGGTCAAAATTCTAGTAACACATCACCTGCCCTTCTTATCATCTTTTGGGAACTGCACCCCCATGAGCCCAAGCAAATTGGACGCAGGACCAGGAAGCCCTTGTTGGGAAGAAAAGGAATCAAGAAAGCTTTTTACTAAATTTACATCCACATCTACAGGAGAAAAATCCTCATCCATATCTTCTGCGGCATGTGATGTTCCCTGAAAGTAAATTTTTAAAAACATCAGTCATATAACTGCCCTCGAGCACTGACGAAAGTTTGCCAAAGAAAATGGAAACTAAACCTGCAGGTGCCCACCATGCCTTTCCCCTCATCTTATTCCTTAATTTTCATATACATTGATAAAATGAGGAAATGCAGCAGCAGGGAGCAGATAAAGAGAATCTATCTTAAAACAAATGGCCAAAATTACTTATACTTATACTTCTTTATGAGACAAACTACTTATACTTCTTTTTTTTCCCCCTTTCAATTGACTTTGTGTGGTTTGGTCACATTTATACATCCATAAACATTAACGTTAGAACATTCTTTACTCATGCAAACTCAAACAAAATACCTCATCCTTCTTTGGAATTTGTTCTTTAGCTCGGACAAAACTTTTCTGAAGGGTTGTTGCCTTTAGTTGTTCATTCATAGCATCAGAATAAGACTGCATGAAAGTATTCTCTTCATCATCATTATCCTCATCAGATTCAAGCACATCACTCCCGTCAGAATCATCTATAAAATCATCAACAAAAATATCAGAACCCAAAAGAGATACCAAGGTGGAAGGAAGACACAATAATTCAATGATCAAGTGATCATCTATTTGGTTGAATTCCAATAATTAATTAATTTGCTACTCCTATAGTTCTATGAATACTAAAACCTTAGGTACCAGTTACTTATAATGATCAGCATGTTTAATACAGCTCATAGCATCACGAACAACAAAGGAAATTTTTTGGTCTGTTACATTGTTCAACAACAACCTTGAAGAGATAACCAATGCCCAACTTAAAACAATTGGGAGGTAAAACCTGATAGATGTGAACCCAATTGGGCGTGCATGTATGGCATTTCATAAAAACATAAATGTGACACAACGCTTTCACAAATACTCCATTAGCAGAAATAACAAAAGTTCAACATAAAGCAAGATAGACAGGATCCATTTAAGTAAAATTACACAATCAATAGATAAACAAAATTTCACCAAAACTATTGAAGTGTACAAAGTAAACATAAAAATGGTAATAGATAAAAATGGAAATCTTACCGAAGTCCAGGTCAGATGATGATCCTTCTTCAATATTACTGTTGGCAGCTTCACCTGGACACTTCATTACGGATTCCATTTCTTTGAAAAATTGATCCACATCAAGGTCCACTTCCTTATTCCTTCACAAGTGCCCAAGATAAATAAATATCATCATAATCGTAATAAAGTATTATAGCAAAACTACAAAGGTAATTTTAGGACTTAGGAGACCAGTAATTATTGGATAGTAAACTAAGATTTTATTGAATTTACAATAAAAAAACAAAAAAAAACCTTACTCTCACTGTTGTTGGGTGAATAATGGAAGATGATGACCAATGACTCAGAACAAGGAAATGACAAACATCATAGAAAAGAAATAAAACTTCTAAATAAGCAGCACTTTGAGGGGCTGCAACCTCCCTACAAACAGAACCCTTAATACCTCCTTCCCTTAGACTTCCCCAGTTCCCCTATATTTAATCAATGCACCCATAGTAGACTCCTATTATTGTCTCTCTACTCACACTGTCACACGTTATGTTATAACTTATAATAATAATCCCTATTCCTAGTCACTCATACATGCTGTTGTATCAAATTGACAGTAATCCTATTTTTGCACATTGTTGTTCCCAGTCTCATCCTTGCTAGCAATAGCATGCTTCTTCTTCCTATGTATACTTGGGTATAACAGATAACAAATTAAGTAGCACCCAAATGTGTATATATTGTGACTATATGAGCAAAAATTAATGAGTAGCAGGAATATCCACTACACTCCTTATTAATAGTATCATATAGCAAATGGAACTAGTGATTTAAAACAAGATATCACTACTTATGACAAATGATGCAGTCAAACTGACCTGTCGTCAGGAGCTTCAGCACCTTCGAAACTTGACATCATGTCAACAAATGCCCGCATGCTTTTTGCTACATCACCAGGATCAAACCCATCAGCATTTGAACCAGTATCTTGACCCTTTTTTTCTTTCCCTTTACTTTTGTGTTTTAAGTCATAAAGTTCCATCTCCTTTTGTCTTTCCATAAGAGCAGAATTTAATTCTTCCTCTCCGTTGTAAAGCCAAGAATCATCATCAGATGGAGGAACCTCCTGATCTTTAAATTCTTCAACCGAATAAGGCAAAGCAAGAATTTCATCTATCCGTCTAATAGGAGCACTCATCAAGTCACTGCAACAAATTTTCAACTTAGCAAATAGCAATGGTAAAATAATAACAAAGTCCGCCATGGGGTATTAAAACATATTAATTCTTAGGAAATAGTGCTAACTTAACTTGTCCCTTGTAAATTGCATTTGTTAATTTATTATCATTGAAATTACCACGTATTTATATATGAAGCATGTTGCTGAGTACTAACAAACTCAAGCACATTCAGAAATTCTCTTACCGAGACATTTTAACCAAATAATATTTCCAACCTTAGCAAAGATAAAATAACAAAACCAAGTAAACTCATGAACTAAAAACAAATAATATCACAAACTAATCCAACATAAAAACTAGAGTTGATTTGAATCAATGTCTTTTTCAAATTCCAAACACAATGGGTGTCTTCAATGTTAAGACTAATGGTAAATCAAAGGAGTTTCACTAGTATCTATCAATTCTAAAGTTTCTATTCTATCCAATACAATGAGTCTATATACTTAAATAAATCATGCATGTGACTGAAGAAAGAGCAAAAAACAATTAACTAACCTGGCCTTGGAGTGCAGAGAAGTGTTTCTATAATACTCTTGAGCATTCTGCATCAACCTCTGATACTCACTGGAACCTGGAAGCAGTCCTTGAAAGTAACCACTTTTCTCCAAGCTCTGCAAAAACGCTTCCCAAGTAGAACCCTTCCCTTCAACCCCATCACACTTCCGCTGCTGATACATCATTTCCATCCCACAAGAAATCTTCAACCCAAGCTCCGCCTCCGCATACTCCTCCTTCCGGTCTCGACACGGAAGCTCGGGATAAACCTTCGGAGCCCTAAACGTTTGCTGAACAAGCTGCGCATACATAGCCCTCGACATCTTCAATGAAACGCACACCAACTCCTCCTCCCTCCCTTTCTCCAAGAATCTCTCCATCTTAGCCGCGAATTTCATACCATCAATATCCCTGTCGTAGAAACCTTCCACAGCCAGCGAAATCAAGCACGGCTCGTGCTTAAGAACCTTTGCAACTGACACTGGAACCCTAACCCTAACACTGTGCATGTTTTTTCTAGCCCGGTCTGGATAATCTTTGATCCGGTTCATAATCACGGTCTGAACCGGATCAGAGGCTTGCGATTCGGACTCAGAATTTGTGAGGAAGTTGAGTGAATCAATGAGGGAAGGGGAAGGAAGACGTTTACAGGGAATGATATGAATTTTTCCGTTACGGAGGAAGAGACGGTTGTCAGAGGAATCGGGATTGAGCCAGCGAGGAAGATGGAAGGCGGCTTCGATGAGAAGAAACTCGCCGTCGGAGTCCCAGAGGCGGATGGAAAGGGAGGGAAAATGGATGGAGATGTGGAAGAGGAGGAAGACGGCAAACCATTCGTCGTCGAGGTTGTCGCCGTAACGAAAGTGGCCGTGGAGGTGGGGGATGTTGGAGGAGGAAGGGCAGAGACAGGTAGGGTTTGGAGGAATGGAGAGAGAGAGTGTGAAAGGTTGATGTTGCCATATGTAGTCGGTGATGAAGGGAGAAATGGTTTGTAGGATTTGGAGGTGGAGAGATTGGAGGGTGTTGGTTGTGATGGAGGAGTTAGGGTATATGGTGTAGAAAACGGTGTCGTGTGAGACCGTGGAGGAGGAAGAAGGAGGAAACTCCATTTTTGGGCTCACTATTCTCACTTCTCTACTAAACCTCTTGTAAACCTCTTAGATGCTTTCGCTGCTGCTGCAATTGTGTAAAGCATTTTCTATTAGGAACATAAGAATCGATAATTATAAGTAATAATTTATACATTTTCCTTTAAAAAAACTATTATAATGAAACTCATATTTTTTAACATAGATATAAGCAGAATTTAACAACTTCACACATTTAATTATAATATCTCTAAATTACCCTTCATGTAATTCTCTATCAATAGCAAAATTATCCAAAGCTAGAAGCTGGCACAATGAATATATATATATATATATATGTGTGTGTGTGTGTGTGTGATGGTCTTTTCAGAAGATGGTTTACTATCAACACCGGCCTTGGAGTGCAGAGAAGTGTTTCTATAATACTCTTGAGCATTCTGCATCAACCTCTGATACTCACTGGAACCTGGAAGCAGTCCTTGAAAGTAACCACTTTTCTCCAAGCTCTGCAAAAACGCTTCCCAAGTAGAACCCTTCCCTTCAACCCCATCACACTTCCGCTGCTGATACATCATTTCCATCCCACAAGAAATCTTCAACCCAAGCTCCGCCTCCGCATACTCCTCCTTCCGGTCTCGACACGGAAGCTCGGGATAAACCTTCGGAGCCCTAAACGTTTGCTGAACAAGCTGCGCATACATAGCCCTCGACATCTTCAATGAAACGCACACCAACTCCTCCTCCCTCCCTTTCTCCAAGAATCTCTCCATCTTAGCCGCGAATTTCATACCATCAATATCCCTGTCGTAGAAACCTTCCACAGCCAGCGAAATCAAGCACGGCTCGTGCTTAAGAACCTTTGCAACTGACACTGGAACCCTAACCCTAACACTGTGCATGTTTTTTCTAGCCCGGTCTGGATAATCTTTGATCCGGTTCATAATCACGGTCTGAACCGGATCAGAGGCTTGCGATTCGGACTCAGAATTTGTGAGGAAGTTGAGTGAATCAATGAGGGAAGGGGAAGGAAGACGTTTACAGGGAATGATATGAATTTTTCCGTTACGGAGGAAGAGACGGTTGTCAGAGGAATCGGGATTGAGCCAGCGAGGAAGATGGAAGGCGGCTTCGATGAGAAGAAACTCGCCGTCGGAGTCCCAGAGGCGGATGGAAAGGGAGGGAAAATGGATGGAGATGTGGAAGAGGAGGAAGACGGCAAACCATTCGTCGTCGAGGTTGTCGCCGTAACGAAAGTGGCCGTGGAGGTGGGGGATGTTGGAGGAGGAAGGGCAGAGACAGGTAGGGTTTGGAGGAATGGAGAGAGAGAGTGTGAAAGGTTGATGTTGCCATATGTAGTCGGTGATGAAGGGAGAAATGGTTTGTAGGATTTGGAGGTGGAGAGATTGGAGGGTGTTGGTTGTGATGGAGGAGTTAGGGTATATGGTGTAGAAAACGGTGTCGTGTGAGACCGTGGAGGAGGAAGAAGGAGGAAACTCCATTTTTGGGCTCACTATTCTCACTTCTCTACTAAACCTCTTGTAAACCTCTTAGATGCTTTCGCTGCTGCTGCAATTGTGTAAAGCATTTTCTATTAGGAACATAAGAATCGATAATTATAAGTAATAATTTATACATTTTCCTTTAAAAAAACTATTATAATGAAACTCATATTTTTTAACATAGATATAAGCAGAATTTAACAACTTCACACATTTAATTATAATATCTCTAAATTACCCTTCATGTAATTCTCTATCAATAGCAAAATTATCCAAAGCTAGAAGCTGGCACAATGAATATATATATATATATATATGTGTGTGTGTGTGTGTGTGATGGTCTTTTCAGAAGATGGTTTACTATCAACACCAATCAAGTTATACGTTTGTGAACATCATTCTCAGAGAGAATTAGTCATTTGATAATTGAAGCATCCCAATTCCCATGTTTGTCATTTTGAACAGTGAGAACTGTTTGGCATGTGTAGCTCGGTTAACATAGGAAAAACTCAACTAGTTAAGTTAGATTTCGGTTACTAGTTGTTAGTATCAAGTGAAAGCTAAAACTGTGAGAACAATTATATCATTTGGAATGAAGAGAAGGTGACAACAACAAAAAAAGTGGAGGAGTGAAATAAGAAAAAAAATGAGACAAGAAAACAAAAATTGTAAGTATTTCTCCAATAGCTCAGAAAGTAATTGCTCACATATTGCTAATAAAATCAAGTATAAGATAATTGCTCAAAACTGAAAACTAAATCATGAATAAAAAAACTACGGATTTTATATTTTTTTATTCAGATTTTTAATTGTCCGTGAATTGTGATCCTACTATACATAATTAATAAAAAAAAATTTGATTTTAGGCATAAAAATATATTTAATTTTTATAACAAATTTTAAAATTATAAACTACACATATTTAATTTTTCTTTTGTGATTTCGCCGTCTTATTATAGCATTGCGTTTGTTAGTCGTCTCACAACGACGTTTTATTTTTCCGTCTTGTTGTGATGTTTTTTTGTTCAAATTTAGA
The DNA here is from genome assembly GCF_000331145.2 of Cicer arietinum. Lineage (NCBI taxonomy): Eukaryota > Viridiplantae > Streptophyta > Magnoliopsida > Fabales > Fabaceae > Cicer > Cicer arietinum. Next base: position 9,532,078 of record NC_021167.2, on the reverse strand, counting down.
TATTAGCTTCAATCAAATGTAAATTCAACCAATGATTTTTGGGTCGTTAACATTACAACTCTGGAGACACCAATATTCCAAATTTTTCAATTATGTCATATTTATAGATTTTGTTACATTTATAGACATTTAATGTTATTAACTTTAGCGTTGTAAGTTTGTTTGCAGATTCATCATTTTCAATTTTAGCGAATTTGAATTGTAATGTTATCGATCGACGTAATTTATATCAATTTTAATGAATGAATAGTGGTTTTAGTAAAAACAAAATGATTATGATTGATTTATGGCGTAAATTGTGATACATGTATAACAATAGATAGGGGTCGGATAGTTGGGTTCGGGCTCATAATGCCCAATCGACCCAAATCGCGTGTGGGATATAGAGACCCTTTCCGCCCATTTTTTATTTTGCAATTTGATCGGTTTTCAGGTCAAACGGGTTGCGGGTTTACAAGTGGTTTGAAATAGGTTAGATCTTATAAAATATCTAAAAGAAAACAAATCACATAAACAGATATTCAAAAATTAAAAAAAAAATCGACATCATCAATCTTAAGTCATATCTATTTCATCAAGACATCACCAAAACAAAAACATGAAAAACGTACAAGAAAAATAATAAGAAGAAGGATGAGGACAAAGAGAAACAGACGACTATGTTCTAATTGTTTGGTTGTCTATTGGTTTTTCAGCATTTTAAGTTGGAGAGGATAGAACGAGATGGAGAATTGGAAGTGGTTTGCTTGGACATTACAAGGTCGAAGGAAGGAGATGAGAGAGACAAAAAACACAACAACATAAGATAGTAAAAGTTTCAAAATAAGTAAATGTAAAACTAATAGTACCAATTCTTTCTATTTCTAATCCTTCAAAAAATATCTTCTTAACAATTTCATAAGCCAACCATTTAGTTTTCTTTTTATTAAATCATTTTATTTTCTTCAAGCCATTATTATGCATTATTTTAATAAAAATTGTATCATAAATGAAATATGTGTGCATTAATTATGCATAATAAATACAAGCATTAAATATATCTCATCCATTAAAATGGTACAGCAGTGTGCATGTGTATTAATATTACTTGTGTGTCTGTGCATATACTCTCGAGCGGGTACGGGTACCCATGGTTGAATAATATTAATTTGCATTCGCCCGTCTTAATCCACGTACAATCGGTTTTGCACACTCATTTATCCACTCAACTGATCCGACCCACTCATTTACTGTCAGTTTTTGCGAATAGTTCGGATTTTTGGACGAGTTTTGGATTATGTTCACCCCTAACAATAGAGATGGGAAGGACAAACCCACCCATAATTAGCCTGTTAAAAAACAAGACAAGGTGGAGCACGTCAACTTAGGTGGTTGAGTCGAAAGTACTATCATAGCCTCATCTCGTCGCGGGTTGACAGACTTGTGAACCGGCTCACTAATATTTTTTTTGTTTATTTGAGCGTTTAAAAAAAATAATAAATGCAACCATAATCAATCAACAAATCTAAATGTCAAAATAAAGTCACCACTAATATAAAAAATCTCAAAATAAATTTATCAATATTAAACAACCTCTTATTACAATCTACTTAATGTTACAATATATTAATAAATGAAGAAATATAAAATTTTAAAAATGTATTATAATACACCACAGAGTTTAATGATGCATTCTGAACATAAGATTATATACTATCAACTTCATAATACATTAACACACTAATTAAAGTTATATAGTTGAGTTTTTTTTATCCTTGTACACACACTTCATATCCTTATTATATCCTTATTAGCTTTTAATTTGGATTGAGTGAATCAAGGAGTCACTTTTAATCTTTGAGTTAATAAAAAAACATACAAACTAAAGTCATAAAAATAACAATTTTTTTTGAATTTGGTCTATAATGCCAATCCAATCCACTCTGTGTTCGTCAAATTTTTTTCAACCAGTTAAATGGACGAACTATCTTAGGTAAGCAGGTTCAAATCTTCAATTCAACTTGTCTAAAATGGCGGATAAAATGATCTGGTCCGACTCGTTTTGTCATCCATATCTAATATTTAGTAAAAATAAATATTTAGTGTTTGTTTAGTTCTATTTTCGAATAAGTCAAAATCAATTTTAGAGGTGTAAAATTGATTTAGACATGTTTAGACATTATTTAATATAATTGATTTTGCCTTTTAAGAGTGGCATAACCAAATATTGCATTCAATCACTCTTATAAACAAAAAATTATTTTAAATATTGATTATTATTATAAATAAAAGTTAACTACTTTTCACTCATTTAAATTTAATATTTCTAATATACTATTACTTTAATAAAAAAATATTTAATGTGGATAATTGAATGTTGAGTATTTGATATTCAAAAATACAATTTAAAATATATTTTACTTAAGTTATATATGTTTAGTAATTATTATTTTTATTTGTTTAAAATTAAAAATATTGTTTTATAATAAGTTTTGTTAGAAAAAAAAAAGATTTTTTTAGAGAATTCAAAAATAAGGCATCATCATTAAAGAGTGGTGATAAAGTCATGTATTTGATCAATAACATTGACCGTGTAAGAAAAATAATTTTTAAATTAGATTAAAATTATATTTTTATTTTTTTGGTTATAAATTATTCTTTTTTAAGTCTATTTAATGTCAATAAAATTTATAAAAATTGATATATATATATATATATATATATATATAAACTAATATAATAATATATTTATTAAAATGTAGGTTGATTCCGTGAGTGACGAAGGAAGTTACACACTAGTTTTTATTTATATAAGTGACTTAGAAAGTGAATAATTTTTCAATTTAACCAATTAGCTTTAACTAGTGAGTTTGCAATTCTTCACGCTTCACAGCAGAAAATACTTGAAGCTGAAGATAAGAGCCAACAACTTTGACAACACTGTCAGTATTTTGCTCCGAAAAGTAATATCGACAAAAAAAAAAAAACCAACACACATTATGAAATTAAAGTGACGATGATGAGGTAAGAGAAGCTTGTGTTTGTCACATTTTCATTGCAACCAACGGCCATACCGGAGGGCCATTTCGGTAATTCCACTCCCACCGTTTCTTCAAATGTCACCATCATTGCTAAAAAAAGCACTTTAACTTGTAGTTCTATGCATTCACTCTCACTGCGGCTCCTACTCTCTTTTCTGTACATGTAATAAAAATCCAATCTTTATTCTATTCAAAATTTTGGGTTGATTTTATATATCACTGCCATTTTGTTCAGACAATGGAAACTAAGTCGAATTCAGAATCATTGAACAAAAGGGGTGTTACTGTTGACCCAAAAGTGGCACCTTTTGTTCCAAAAACTGATCACAATCCAAGAGATTTGCGTTCATGGGCCAAAAGAACAGGTTTTGTTTCTGATTACTCAGGTGAAGCAGGTACAAGTGGGAGTGAAAAGTTTGAACCTATAGATCCGGTTATTGTTAGAACGAGACACAACAACAACAACAAGGGTATTGAGATCCAACCAGTTTCACATGGAGGAACTGTTTTGGATGAGAATGTTAGAAAAGAGAATGAGCCTGTTTTTGCTTTGAATCCTGATGGTGAGAGGAAAGTTGGTTATAGAGGGAATGTTAATGGTAATGGTAGTAATGGTCATGGAGTATCTGCAGTTACTCCTGTGCCAGAGGAGAATAAGAATTTGGTAGAGGGAGAAGTTAAGGTTAATCTGTATGAAGAAGGAGTGGAACCTGTGGATGGTGGTGGGTGGAAAGGACCATCAGAGTTGAAGTGTGGACTCAAAGAAAATCCTGGTTTTGGTTAGTTTATGTTCATACTTCATTGTTTTAGAATGCTAATTTTAGATGGTTTGAAAGTAGTTTGGTTTAACTTTAATATATGTTGAAAAAAATTGATGTCTTGAATATTTGAACTGCATAATAATTTATTTTAAGCAATGTGATTTGGGGATGGTACGTGGTTAGCTTAATGTGTTTGGATGTTTGGACTTGGGAGCTATGTTGTGCCGATACTTTAGATTGAAGGCGTGTTCGGTGTCCTACAACCAACCGTTACATCTGGTTACATTCAATCACTTTATTATTCGAATTATTATCAGTGTCGCAGTATAAGTGTTGTGTGTAATGTATGTGGTTGTGCTTCATAGTTTAGGTGTCCATCAATGTTTTTTTGTCATGGCTCGTTTCTATCTTTAAAAATTGTTTCGAAGATGATGCATATTATTTTATTAAAGTATAGTTTAGGAAGAATGCCATCAATGTTATTTAGATTTGGGCTCCAATATCATCGCCTACTTTGAGCTCCAATACCATCGCCTACTTTGAGCTAAATTTGTTTTCTACTTGTCTTTTTCAACCATTGATTTTGAATCCTTTTAGAAGAGAATATATGAATATGAATAAGGAAAAAATGAAAGATAAAAGATGTCTACAATTCGAGGAATTAATAAAGCAACCAGAATTTTTGCAGTTTCTATTTTCATATCATTGTCTCATCTAAACTACTATCACATTATTAGCAAGATAAATTAGCTTAACCATGTTCCTGTAATTTGCCCAAAAAATTAATAACTCATTTTCACTTACACTTTTGAATCTTTAACTGCAGTATCTCTTATCTATTATGGCTTACAACACTATCTATCATTGGCCGGTTCACTTGTATTGATCCCATTAGTCATGGTACCCGTCATGGGTGGAACAGATGTAAGCGCATGCTATTACTTGCCATTTACTCTCTCTCTTCGACACCTGTTAGATCTTCAGATTTTTATCTATTCACATTTAAGTTGATCACCGATTGCAGAAGGATACTGCTACCGTGATTTCTACAATGTTGTTTCTTTCTGGCATCGCAACTATACTGCACTCGTACTTTGGTACGCGACTGCCTTTAGTTCAAGGGAGCTCATTCGTGTATTTAGCACCAGCATTAGTCATTATAAATGCTCAAGAATATCGAAATCTTACAGAACATGTAAGTTCCTTATTTCATAACAGACAAAAAATCTTGATTCATCCGACACTCAAGACTCTTTTTAGGCATATAACATTATATCAAGTAAACTAAATCCGTAAACTATCTGCATATTGAAATAAGATTACTACTGAAATTTTTGGAGTTGAAATTTCCATGTTGCAGAAATTTAGGCACATAATGAGGGAACTCCAAGGTGCTATAATTGTTGGTTCAATATTCCAATGTATCTTGGGATTTAGTGGCTTGATGTCTATCCTACTCAGGTAATAAAAAGTTTCCCACCATATCTTCCGTGTTCACAAGAAAATTTACGCTGTGTGTGCACTAAAATGCAAGATAAAGAGATGCACAATATTGGTCGATGATGCGATAAAAGATACTGAACTTTTGTCAAAAGAGAGTTTCCGTAATTTCAGTCTCGTAATTCAAATCTTTACAATTTGTTGTAGGTCAATCAACCCGGTTGTGGTTGCTCCAACTGTTGCTGCTGTTGGTTTAGCATTCTTCAGTTACGGTTTTCCACTAGCTGGTGCTTGTTTAGAAATTACTGTTCCACAAATTGCACTGGTTCTATTTTTCACTCTGGTGAGTCATGCAGCGCGAATGCAGAATATTTGAGATCTGAAAAGGTTTTCTAATGGTTGTGACTTATAAATTCACTGCATGATTTATAAAAATGTCACGGGATTTTGTTATTTTGTTAAATGATTTATGTTCAGAAACTCATTATTTCTTCTTTTTCGTCTTGTTTGAAGTATCTTCGAGGAATATCTATCTTTGGACGTCACTTATTTCGAATTTATGCCGTAAGTTTCTTCAATTATGACATTATTTATTCAATTTACATTTTTCTGAGCTATGGCATTCACAAATTCTTACGAGCTACTTTTGAATATTTGCAGGTTCCCTTGAGTGTAACGATAGTTTGGATATTCGCATCCTTTTTAACAGCTGGGGGTGTATATAATTACAAAGGATGCGATCCCGATATACCAAGTTCAAACGTTCTTACAGACGCGTGTAGAAAGCATGCATATACCATGAAGCATTGCAGGACTGATGTTTCCGACGCATTGTCTACTGCTGCATGGGTCAGAATTCCTTACCCTTTACAATGGGGTATCCCTATTTTCCACTTCAGGACTTCCATAATCATGGTCATCGTGTCACTTGTTGCTTCTGTAGATTCAGTAAGTATCATAGTTTTAAAAAAAATTTAAATGGATTTTCATTTTGAAAGTAAGTGTTAACATTTAGTAGCATATCTAGGACTATGAGCCAGATTATAAAAACTTCGATTAGTGGGTTCATAAATATAAAAATAGTGAAATGAAGATTAAACTATAATATAACTCTAGGTAGTTAATCCCAGCGTTTCCCGGCGAGATCCCGCTGTCCCGGTGCGGTACAGTGCCTCACCGCGACGGCGTATCCGCGATAGCGTGAAACAAGATTCCGACGAGATCGAGGCGAGATCCCGCTATCCCGGCGTAGTTAATCCTAACGTTTCCCAGCGAAATCCGGCTATTATTTCTTCCTTCTGTGTTTTATTGTTTCTACTTTCACCTAAAAAGAAGTAGAATATGCTAATGAAGATGATGCTTATCTTTGATTCCTATGCTAGAACATGCATGTGAGTTTTAATATTTAGTTATTTTATTAGTGTGTTAAAGACTTCAATATGGATCATCTTTATTTCCTTAACTTTTGTTTGTATTTCAATGTATGTTTTGACTAAGAGTAAGACTTGTAAATTCTTATTACTAGTTATGAATGTTTCAGAGTTTGAGTCATTTGTTAATTTTGCATTAAATATAGGTTTATATAATATTATTCATGTAATTTGTTCAAAAAAATAGCAACTATCCCGCCTATCCCGGAACGCGTTATCCCGCTATCCCACTTTTGGGGTTGGCCGCGACGCACCGCTATCTGGGATTAACTACCTAGATATAACTATGCGTCTGACCTTCTTGTTTATACTTTTGCAAGGTTGGAACATATGGTACTGCATCTCTTCAAGTAAATTTGAGGCCTCCAACTCGAGGAGTTGTGAGCCGAGGTATTGCACTGGAGGGTTTCTGTAGTATATTGGCTGGTCTTTGGGGTTCAGGTACCGGTTCAACGACTTTGACAGAAAACGTGTACACAATTAACGCCACAAAGGTGGCAAGTAGGAAGGTAGTGGAACTTGGAGCTGTTTTCTTGATCCTGTTCTCATTAATAGGTAAAGCAACAACACTTGGTGACAAAATCCATATTTGACTTATAAACTCCTAACCAACTGTACATTAAATTTCCATTTCTCTCCATTTTGTTGCATGCTGGTTGAGGTGGATCTAAGGACGTACACTAGTTTACTTTCGTGCTTTTTTAGTTCTCAAAATATTATTCTTATTGATTTTTGTTGTTGTCTTAGTGTAAGTGTAGAACTTGGATCACTGATGCAAAGTTTTCTAAACCCACATGTTTTCATTTTTCTTCTCACACCAGACAAGATTGATTGCATCATTATGGCTCTGTTTAGATAAACAACTTAATTAAGGGCATATAACATAAGCTATTTTTTGAACAAAAGACAAAATAAAGTCAAACGATTTTGACATAAGCTATAAGTTATTCTCATAAGTTATTGTAGAGTTTAAGGAAATCAGCTAAAAACAACTTATGAACATGTCATAAGTAATACACCTGAATTGTATTTTATAGGAAAAGTGGGGGCCCTTCTTGCTTCCATTCCACAGGCCTTGGCTGCTGCTGTACTGTGTTTCATGTGGGCTCTTACTGTGGCATTGGGCCTATCGACTTTACAGCACGGTCAATCAACCAGCTTCAGAAACATGACAATCGTTGGTGCTGCATTGTTCCTTGGTATGTCCGTTCCAGCTTATTTTCAACAATACCAGCCCGAGTCCAGTCTCATACTGCCGAGTTATCTGCTTCCTTATGCGGCAGCATCAAGTGGACCATTCCATTCTGGCATTAAACAAGTAAGTCACTTCTGTATGCAGAAACATTTTGCCACCAATATAAAAAATGACTAAGTAAAGAGATTCTCGTTGTGTAGTTTAGAGATGAATATGGCCCTATTTGGAAAAACAACTGAATTAAGTGTTGATAGCATACTTGTTATAAAAAATGTGTTGATAGCATAAGTGCTTATGTATAAACTATTTCTACAACATAAGATAAAATAAAGTCAAATTGTTTTAGATATAATCTATAAATTGTTTTCATATGCTGTCCTGAAGAGCTTATGGAAATAAGCTGAAAACAACTTATGAACATGTCATAAACTGTTTCCACAAGCTATCCCAAATAGCTTCACAAGTGCTTATTATGCCAATAGATAAGTTCAAATAAGTGAATCCAATCAAGTCCCTTGTCAATCACTGAGTATGGTTTAATTCACAAGCCTCTATCATTCTCATCGAAATATCCTGATTGAAACCGACATGACATACATTTGTCATAACAAACCTATCCTTGTGCTTTACTTTTATTGCAAATAATATCTGTATATTGATGGTGTAGTAGACATAGAATCATATTTACTATCTTGACAAATCATAGTATTACTTAAAAACTTGTTTAAAACTATGATGAGACAGAGTAAAACTTATTTTTAGTGTATAGGTGTATTTTCTCTTTTGATAAAGATGAGCTAAGCTGTTATTTTCTTTGTCCAAAACATATCAGCTTGATTTCGCGATCAATGCTCTCATGTCAATGAACATGGTGGTTACACTGTTGGTGGCATTTCTACTCGACAACACTGTCCCTGGAAGTCGACAAGAACGAGGGGTGTATATATGGTCGAGACCTGAAGACATTGCCGCGGATGAAGCCTCGCCGCAATCTGAATATTCTCTGCCTAAGAAATTTGCCTGGTGTTGCTGTTGGCTCAAGTGTTTGGGAGTCTAATACTTGGTGGACATTTCATTCACAGCAACATTTCTTCAAGAAAAAATGTCACTGCTTAGAAGCTAATGCAGATCATGAAGAAAAAGGTAAATGTACATTGTAATATAGTTACTTTCACATATGTCAGTCAAATTGTATGCTGAAAAATATAATGTACTTGAAATATTTAAATATTTTTTATCAATAAATATTTATTTTTTTAACTTTGTCATTGAGTGTTTAAGAGTTGTAGTAAGTCACCGACAAGGGGAAAACGTGCAACTAAGTTTGAAGTTGGTAGAAGCACTATTTTCACCCATGGCATTTCTAAAAAAACCTCGCATGTTTTTAGAAGTATATTTTGGCACGGAAGTTCTGATCAACACAAAATTCCGAATAACACAAAATTTGTATTTTTTTTTGTAGTTGAGTACATGGTGTTGGGGGTTGAAACAAAATCGAATGAAACAATAAGTCACAATCACAATTCTGAATTTAACTGTACAAAATCCAATGAAACAAATTTTTTTTGGTATTAATTTGCATTTTTAGCTGATTTGTTGATCTGCCATTCATCAAGGAAGGAACGAAGGGTGTGATTTGGAGTAAGGAATGTGTGGTTAAGCCTTAAATTTGTCATGGGTGATGTATTGTGTCCTGAGTTCAACCACTGTTCTATTGCTTCCAGCTCATATGAAAATCCATCTGCTGCCACATGTGGATTCTTCATTACCTCCTGTACACCCAACATCATAAAAATGTTACTTCACTGAGTTCAATAATCATACATAATACTTGCAAATAATTTTATATAAAACATAATTTTTTGGTGAATTGTAAATGACAATATAGTTGAGATATTAGTTATCATATTGATAGTTTTGTACATCAATATTTGGTTAAAAAAAAGTTTTATTTAACCGCAGTATGCCTAATCCTAAGATAATATTAAATCTTTAAATAAAATTTAAAGATTAAGAGATTAACCTGAAGTACAGGGCAAAGGAAAACACTAGGCACATCACTTGAGCCCTCTCTATCACCATTCCTATATTCATTTGCAACTATTTCATCACCCTTTCTTCTTATAATATTGAGTTCCTCCAACACCCTTGCAACGGTTAGATCTAGGTTGGGCTTGTTTTTCATGGACAAGCAAATCATAGCCAGGCCCGCAATTTCTTTTGCTAGATCCAATGGCCATTGTCCAGCCATGTCATCAAGAATGTTAACCAAACTCTCTCTGTCCATATCCATTGTCAAGGCATCCTCAATGGGCCCGACCCAATTTCTTCCAGTCAATAGCTGCATCAACAAAACCCCCACATCCCGTAAATCTGACTCAACGTTGCATTCCTTGTCATCACACTCTTGAAGCCCAAAGCCCGTGATTTTAGCAACTAAATTACGGTCTAAGAGGACGTTGGCTAAGTTCAAATGACAATGAATATTAGGCCTCTGTGCATTTGAATTAAGAAAGCCCAGGCCCGAGCAAACTTCGGCCGCTATTCGTATTCGATCGTGCCACCTTAAGGCCCGGTTTCTTCTCCTAGAAAATAGCATATCTCGTAAGCTTCCATTTGACATGTATTCCAAAACTATGCATTTGGGCTCGGAGCAGAAGCCCACCATGGCAACCAGATGTGGTTGCCTAATACCACCAAGAAGCCTCACCTAAAATGCAGTAGTAATTAGTAAATCTAACCTTTTTTCAACAAAAAGAAATATGGAAAGAAACAAATTAACATTTTAATTACCTTAGCTTGAAAATCCTGTTGAGACAAAGAAGCAAAACAAGACAGCATTTGAATGGCAACAGTAGAATGATTAAAACGTCCTCTATAAACATTACTATAATCCCCACCACCACACTTCAACAACCTTAATCTCTCTGAGAAATTATCAGTCGCCAACCTCAACTCCTCCTCACTATACTCCCTCATCCCACAGTTGATGATATTCTCACCCAACCTCGCAGCCATGCCAATAGCATCTTTCTGTTTACAAAACTCAATCCTTCTGTTTAACACATTTCTCTGTTTCCTTAACTCCTCTATCTCTCTCACCATTTCGGTTCTCTCCTTCACTGCTCTTTTTAATTGTGTCTCTGATCTTGATTTTGTTACTGTTGAAATTTGAAGCTTGTTTGATAGTTCTGATTGAACCTCTAGTAATGAATGTAGCCTTTGTTTTTTCTCTTCTATTTCTCTTCTCGTCTCTTCTTTTTGCTCTTTCTCCAAATTTAATTCTTTGTTTAGCTCCTCTTTTGTGCTCAATTCTTCTCTTATTCTACCTTCAATTTCTTCAGCCTAAAAATTAACTAAAATTAATTATGATATATGGATAAAAAATAAGTGATAAGAAGACTTTGTTAAACCTTCAAAATCTATTTTATAATAGATTCCACTCACTCTAACTCTGTAGTAATTGATTTACCTCATTAATTACATTTATCAGTTTGTCACTAGAATAAGTTACACTATAATCTCTATTTATACAAGCAATAATAATGAGAAAAACATCAAACAATTTTTACTCACACGTATCAGCCTCTCCATCAAACCTGTGGTTTTTGGTTGAGTATTTTTTCTAGCGACGTTATGGTAGTTCCTTGTAATTCCTTCGTAAATCTTGCCTTCGTACCATCTCAGCTTCACGGTCACTGTGGGTGCGCGATTATTTCTGTCAACGCGTCCAATCTTTGCAAGTTCTCATCCTGTGCGAGTCCTCAGTGTCCTCATCATGTTTGAGCTTTCTCACCGTCTTCATCGTGCGCATAGTACACGTAGTATACTATATATGTTCTATGTTTGGTTTGCAGATTAGCTAAATGTAAAAGGTTTCCTTTTTCATCTGGTGTTCATCGTGTCTCCACTTGTTTTAGATGATTCATATTGATCTATGGGGTATGCCTGTTATTGTTTCTCATGTTCACTATAAATATTTTGTCATATTTATTGATAATTATAGTCGTTTTACTTGGATATATTTTCTTCAATCTCTATCTTGTTTCTCATGTTCACTATAAATATTTTGTCATATTTATTGATGATTATAGTCGTTTTACTTGGATATATTTTCTTCGATCTATATCTGAAGTGTTTTCCATGTTTAAGAATTTTTTTACATATCTTGAAAATCAATTTCAAACAAGTATTAAATTTTTTCGCTCAGACTCTGGTGGTGAATATATATGTCTCATGAGTTTTAGGAGTACCTTCAACAGAAAAGCATTTTGTTTCAACGCTCTTGTCCCAATACCCCCCGATAAAATGGGATGGCAGAATGCAAGAATCGTCATTTGCTTGATGTGACACGCACCTTACTTCTCTAAGCTTATGTACCCTATAAGTTTTGGGTGGAGGCTCTATTCACAACAGTTTTCTTGATCAATCGTCTTTCTTCTACAATTATTGATCTTGATTCTTTTTTCTTTTGTATTTTTAAAACACACCCTAATTATAGTGTTTTATATACTTTTGGATGTGCACATTTTGTTCACCTACCTCCGTTTGAAAGGCATAAGCTTGAAGAACGGGGGTATAGTCACTCTCATAAGAGTTTTGTGTGATAAGATGTTTCTAACCACCGTTTCTGCATTTCTAGGAATAGGACATTTTTTATAATTAATTTATGTTTTCTTGTCTTACTCTTTCCATGAATTATTTTGCCATGCTTCCAATCTTTGCTATTATGCATCAATCTATAGAACATTTTAAATCAAGCAATTATATGTTAGAAAACACAAACAATAGGTTCCCATCCCCTTTCCCAATACTAATCTGCCACTTGATCATATAAATGTTGCACCATGACGTTCTAGTAGAACGTCTCGAGCACCTGGTAGATATTCACCAGACATGTATAATTTCTCACATACTTCTCTGTCTGCCTCTATCTCTAGCATATCTATTCCTACTCAAAGGTTGTTAAGATGTGCGCCGGATAAAAGCTATGAATGAGGAACTTCAGCCTCTTCAAGACAATTTCACATAGGATATTGTCTTTTGTCAACCTCATATCAAACCCATAGACTGCAAATGGATGTATTTTGTGAAATTGAATTATGATAGTTCCCTCAACTGTTACAAGGCTCGAATGGTTGCCTTATGAAACAAACATGAATATGACATTGATTATGACGAGACATTTGCACTCGTTGCTAAGATGACAACTGTTCGAACTATGCTCTCTATAGTCGCTTCTAATGGACGGACTCTTCATCAGATGGATGTGAAGAATGCATTTCTTCATGGTGATCTGATTGAAGATATTTATATGACTCCACCTCATGATTTATTATCTTCATCTAAGGGCCTGTGCAAACTCAAATGCTCCTTGTATAGTTTTAAACAAGCTCCTACAACATGGTATGAGAAGTTTTGTTCCACTTTACTTGAATTCTTTTTTACTCAGAGCCAATATGACTCCTCTGTGTTCATTCACCGCACCTCTTGGTTCTGATCCGACATCCATCCAGGAACTTAAACAACAATTGCATGCCTTATTCCATATGAAAATGCTTGGTAATTTGCATTATTTTGTTGTCCTTAGGTTTATTAAGGTATATTTCTCCATCAGCATAAGTATGCCATTGACTTGATTTAGATGGTTAGCCTTCAATCAGCTAACATGATGGATACTCTTCTTGAAGTTAATGTTAAATACCGTTGTGATGAGGGCGACTTTTTGATTGATCATCTATTGTATTGGCAGCTCGTGAGTAGTCTTAATTACTTGACCATTAGTCGACCTGACATATCATTTGTTGTCCAGCAGGTAAGTCAGTTCATGCACTATCCTCATATCTTCACTTAGTAAACACATGTCGTATAATTCGCTACTTGAAAAGTACCTCTGAGCAGGGTTTGTTCTTTCCTATTGGGACACCTCCTACATTGATTGCTTATAGTGCTGTTGATTGGGTCGTGTGTCCTAACGCTCGACGATCTATCGCCGTTTATTGCTTGTTTCTTGGTTCTTTGTTGATCTCATGGAAAAATATGAAGCAATCAATAGTCTCTAAATCCTCTACTGAATTCGAGTATCGGGCCATGTCTACTGGTTGTTCTGAAATAATTTGGCTTCATGGTTTTTTGTCTGAACTTGGATTTCCTCAAACAAAGTCAACACCTCCTTATGTTGACAATACCAGTGTCATTCAAATTGTTGTCAATCCAGTTTTTCATGACCGCACAAAGCACATTGAAGTAGATTGTCATTCTATTAGTGAGAGGCAATGATAATCATGTTATTTCACTTCCTCATGTCAACACTCAATTGCAGATTGCAGATATTCTTACCAAAGTTGTTCTTTGTTCGTGTCATGAGTTTTTTGTTAATAAATTGATGTTATTTGATCAGCCGCATCAATTTGAGAGAGGTGTGAATCAAAAATTGATTTACCTCATTAATTACATTTATCAATTTGTCCCTAGAATAAATTACACTAATCATAAATTAATTTGTTCTCATTAATTGTAATTATTTATTATAATTACCTATATAGAATATAATCTCTATTTATACGAGAAATAAAAATGAGAAAAACAGCAAACTATTTTTACTCACAAGACTCATCTATTCATTAATATGCGACACATTCAAGACTCTAATGTGTGAAACACTTCTATTCGATTCATGGATTATCAAATCAAAAATAAATTGAATAATATCTAGTTGTGAATATTACCCTAATGTTGCATAAGCTAATTGCCCATTCAGCTTTTGTGCTTCTTTCTATATTATCCTTGACCTCTTTTCTCTTCAATTGGATGGTTTTGCGAGCTTCATTTACTTTATTTTTCAGGATCTCAATTTTTTCTGCAGTATTCTGTGAGAAAAATCAACAATATTTTGATCAATAAATACATAATATGGAATCAACTCTATAGAAACCCTAATGTGAAATGCAAAATAAATAAGTATGAAAGTACATGAAATTTCAAACATTTGGCATTGAAGAACTTTTTTGTATCCAAAAGCAAAATGAAAAGCTACAATCACGGATTTAGGACAAGATAGAGATTTGAAAATGTGCCATACCTTGTGACCTAAACAGACCCTAAGTTCAAATTGGGTCCCCATCAATTTTTATATGAATATAAAATATTTATTAGAGTCAAAGTATTGGATTTTTAATAAAAAAATCACTGTAAATTTTAACTTTTTCTAAATTACAATTCAACACATGAACTGTGTATCTAATAAATAATATAAAAAAATTACATCAAAAAAATTATTTTAAATTTAATTGAAAATAATTTAATCTTCAAGACATGTAGGTGAACAATACAAACATCATTATGATTTATCCAATTTTTTGTTACTATTTCACAGTAAAACCAATAATATCTAACACCTACCAAGAACAAACAAACAAATCAAAACAAAACCGAAAAATATTAACATAAAGGCCACATATTTTCATTAAAATATCTGACTATTGTTTAGTGTTACCATATTAGAATTGTTCTGTTGAGTGACACGTGGCTCAATTGTTGGACTAATGTGCAAGTTGTCATAGCTCCCTTCCTCCAAATTTGAAGATAGCAATTCTTGATAATAATTTTCAATGTCTTGAAGATAAAATTCCCATTGATTTTGACCCAAATTGGTTGTTGAAGGAGATGCACTTAAACTATTTTGTGAATAATCATTTGTTTTGTCACTGAATATTTTGTCTAACCAATCTTTAAAAGTTACCTTATCTCTCATTTTTGCAACCATCACTCCACTATCATCTTCCATGATTTTTTCATCATTGTTTCCTCTTAGGAAAACTTGCTTGCCAACACATATAATGAATAATTCACAAAAAGTTGGCTTGTGTTGATGAACATAGAATAGTCCACTAATAGCACCTTTTGATTTCCTAAAAATTAAGTATAAATATATAAATAAATAAATAAATAATTTAGAAATTTTCAAGTTTAGTAGAGCATAAAAATGTATGTTACATACAAAGAAGGCTTCATGAATGAAAATCCCATAACCAATTTGGTGATTCCTAAATCAATGATCAAGTCTATGATGTGTTTTTGCTTCGGTTCATCAAATTTTTCAACTTCATGAATTTCTACCGGCACCTGCAATATATCATTAAACTTTATCTGAAACTTTTGTTTATTTCGTATAAAAATATATATTTTATTTTTATTTTTCAATTTCATTGAATACAAAAATTGTCACTTCATTTTCAATTTATAACTTACATAAAAGATTTGCAACACAATTAAAAAAAAAATCAATTTTTTTATATGATTTGAGTAATTGAACTTTGTGATTGGAATATGAATAGAAACACACCTTGCCACAGAAAGTAATATATTTAGAAAAAAGCTTCTTGATTCTCTCTTTCTCATCTTTTCTTAGAGCTTCTAGTTTCTCATCATTCAAAGATCTTGCCGGAAGTTTTCCAACTACAACAAAATCACAAAACTAAGCTAAAACCAAATGAATTTCACTAAATAAATAATAATAAAAAAATATATTATGCACAAACCCAACTTACATGGTGTATAAACATAATCCTTAGAAATGTTGTGAGTCACATGGAGAATAACAATGGAAATTGAATGAGAATTCCATTTTTTGAGAGCCCAATTTAATGTATTAAATCCATCTTGTGCATCATCACCAACAGCAACATAGATTTTCTCTCTTTGGTTTGCATCCATATGATTTTTCAAAGCTACCAAAATTTTCCTCTTTGATTCCTCAAAATCAAGAAATCTAGATTGTGTTGGCAGAGGTCTAGTGTGAAAGTAACCTTATAAAAGAAAACAAAAAAAAGGTTGCTATATATCATCAATTTCAAAGCTTTCTTTTGTGAAATTTTTAAAAGTGTTTGGTTTGAAACTCTGTAATATTATATATTATAATATAATGTTTTTATGTCATGATTTA
>NC_021167.2:9511903-9515186 GCF_000331145.2 Cicer arietinum | reverse complement strand
GGAAAGAGTTGAAGGAAACGGCCAGCTTTGGACTTTTGTGTATGGCATGTCATGATTGGCAAATGGAGCTGGGGTCATATCTATTTGCAATTTCCATGGTTCTACCTTAGAATTCACTTTTGTCGCATCTATTTGAATTAAATATATTTTTTTATCTTTGTATAAAAGAAATTGGTCTTTATAAAATATGTTAGTTTTGATTCTAGGAAATTTTTTTCTTTGGTTTTCATTCTTCCATAATTTAAAAGTAGTGTTTTTTGTCTTGTAAAATGAATGAATTTTTGTTTTGGTCTCCCTCAAATGATATTAGTTAGTTGTTTTTATCGTTCTAATATTAAAATCATTGATGATGTCCCTAACCCTTATACTATATTCATTTTATTGCATATAAACAAAATTTATTTTAGATGTGAATAAATTTTTAAGAAGTTACATAACATACCATCACGTATGTCATCGAGTGTCACATAGATGGCAATTCAAGAAACAAAATTTATTCAAGTTTAATTCATGTAAATAATTATAATTAAAATCAAATATGTTTAAAATCTTATTATTTATGATTTAATGACTATAATTAATTGAATGAAACTATTTTGTTTCAAAATAATAGATCATTTTTAATTTTCAATATGATATTAATATTTTTATTTATAATTCTCTAACTAATACTCCTTATAAGAAAATTACATGCACCACTCTTAATTTAATATTTTTTACTTTATATTAATGATAATGATAAATTAATCAATATTTGATAAGGATAACTTAGCAAACATACTATTCATTCTAAATTTCGTTTATTTATACAATTATTTTAATTTTTATGAAAGAGTCATTTAAATCGATTAATTTTGAATAGAAGAAATACTATAATATAAATATTTTATATTAACGTTGTATACCAATTAAACTCTAATTAAACTCTAAAAAATAGCTAAGCAACTTTCTCCTTTAATTTAGTTACTTGTCTTCTTTCATCTCTTAATTACATTAACAATTTTTTTTTTGGTAGGCAAATATCTCAATTTTTTAACTTCTCAAATTCCTTCAATCTCTTAATTCTACCCAACCTTCCTTGTTTTAACGGTTGATTCACAAATTATTTTAACCTTCATCCTTTTTTCTTATAACTAAGACACAGAGCTTAATGATGGATATATTATGACTCAAAAAACATCTAGTTCTATATGAATGTTTAAGTAAAGAACAAGCTAGCATTATTTTTTGTATAATGGATATTTGACTTTAATATAGTAATATTTTATCAATAATTAGGTAGTATCTATTTTTTCGTTTAATGGTATTATTTTCATCTCTTAGGTACCTCAGCAACTAGGAGTTTGCAATCAATAGAATAACAAAACTTTTGGCAATAGAAGTATGATTTATGAGGTTGTTAATATAAATTTGGTACGTCTTCATTTCATTGTTATTTTGTTGAAGTTAATAACGAATTTGAAGAGGTTTTAAACGTATTTTTTTAACAATTTTTGGTTTTGAATAGGCAAAAATCTTAGATCTTTAACTTCTCAAACTCCTTCATTCCCTTAGCTTTACCCAACCAACCTCATTTTAACGGTTGATTCACAAATTATTTTATTGAATCTTCATCTTTTTTGATAACTAACATATAAAGCTTAATGTATGGATATATTTTGACTCAAAAAGCATCTAGTTCTATATGAATGTTTAAATTAATGAACATGCTAGCATTATCTTTTTGCCTAATACATTTGACTTTAATTATAGTAATATTATATCAATAATTAATTATAGAGAATAAAATTGTCAAAAAAATTAATAGAGAAGAAAAAAAAAATATAAAAACTAAGACAACAATGTCATTGCTGCTCCATCAAAAGTTCAACTCTACCACACCACATCAACAATTATACACGAGAAGCAAAAGTCAACCGAAATGCGATCACTAAATTTAGTTTAAATTTAGACTAAATATATTTTAACTTGGTTATATTTAAATTTAAAAGTAGTAGTTTTTCAACAACAAAAAAGTGACTAAAAATGTCATAATTCAATTTAAAGATAAATAAATTATAGACCAAGATTGTTTTAGAGAAATATTGAATTTGGTATATCCCAATAATTACAATTTTAACTAAAGCCTATCAACTACTTTATAACCACTTAGTTGTTCATGTATCTATTTAACAAGTAATAATGCATCCCATATTTTCCAAATTTTATGAAAATTTATGTTGGACTCTAAAAGTGTCTTGTGTCATTGTGTGGGTAGATAAACTAAATAGTTATATTTATTAGAGTGGTTTAATGAGATTGTATAGTATAATATTATATAAAGTAGTACGGATTCACATGTGCGATGCCCAAGATAAATTATATTTAAGTATGATAAATTAAAATTAAATACATGAAATAAAAGCATATTAAAATACAAGATTAAATAATTTTTTTCATTTCTGTTAAATTTTAAAATTTTATTTTTAATCTCGATAAAAAGAATCACATAGTTTAGTCTTTACAAAATTATTATGCAAGTAGATATAGTTCATGTTAGAACATCAACATATATATATTTTTTAATGATTATTTTGCATACATATTTACAACACTATGAAAAGCTCATCTACAAAAAAGGAGTTCAAAAGTTGATTTATAGATTCATTAAGGACTTTTATTTTGATCATATGATATTAAAATATTATATTTAATTCATCTCAAATTAAAAAATTATATATTTATAAGGATGGATTTTTAATAATGTTTTAAACATATTTATAAAAAATTATTTAAAATTTGAAGTATGTTTCGTTTCAGTGAGAACTAAAACAACTTGTAAAATAATGTTGTAAGGATTAAAACATGTTTTTTTTTACGTAAATTAAAAACGAACTTTCAAAATTTTACAATTACTAAAAATGTATTTAACTCTAAAATATATAATATATATAAGGACAAAATTAAAAAACCAATTTCAGCCAAAAAAGAAAATACATATCAGCAATTTATTAGTTGTGATACATATGATAAATTATAATTGAATATTGTATTAAATGTATGTATAAAAAAATTGATGTAATTAGATGCATGTGGAAAAAAATTATAATATGGATGCATATAAATTTGTTAAGCATTATGTGTAAGAAATATATAATTAATCGAAGAAAAAATATTAAAATGAATAGTTGTAAACAAATTATTCATAATTACTGATTTTTTTATTTAAAAAATTGTTATGTAAAATGATTAAAAAAGGTCAACACTTGGTGCTTGATCAAAACGTGGCAAACGTGTAAAATTC
>NC_021167.2:9493073-9511893 GCF_000331145.2 Cicer arietinum | reverse complement strand
TACTTCAAAAAAAAAATATGTTAATTTCCCAAAATGATTTGGAAATATTTTCGTAATACATATTTGTGATGAGACCTTTAATATAAATAAAAAGATCAATTGATACGTAGTTATAAAAAAAATTACACTTTTCTTTTTGTATCTAATCATGTTGCATTATATACAATTATAAGAATTAATATAAAAAACACCATGATCGTAATACTACTCTACTGCTTCAATATATCACTGTACCGAAATCAACAATGACTTTCATTTTTATTTTTATTATTTTTATATTCATTTGCGATTTCAGTATATGATAGATGTACAAATAAAGGGATTGAGGGGAATTTTTAGATACAAGTTTTTCACAGCATTCTTTTTCTCTAGTAGCATTCTTTGTGAATGATTATGTTGTAATAAACTGTACCTTTTCATTTTAAGAATTGATTGACTAATCATATTCAATCCAATGTTTCTTAAATTATTCATATGTATTTGTTCTTAATATAGTAAAGAGATGTTTGGGAATTGTTTTCTACTCAGAAAGCTTTTTTTACATTTGGTGCTTTTTCATTGACCTTACTATGGCGGAAAATACTCGTATGAAAGGTTTGGAAGCTGCAATCAACATCATCAACGTCGCGATGCAAAAGTTGATGGAGGACGCTGATGCACGGCATAACAACTACATGCAACATTGTCATGTTGATATGACGCGTCTCGAGCGGGTCGAGGCACAACTTTTCAGTTTACAGTCCCATGCCGCTTTGAATGGTAGCTTGAACTCCGACGGCTCATCGCGACAGCAACCTTTCCAGGTGTGCAACGTGAAGCTTGATTTTCCCATATTTGACGGCACTGAGATATTAAACTGGATCTTTAAAGTTGAGCAATTATTCGATTATTACTCGACGCCGGACAACTACCGGCTCACCATAGCAGCAGTGTTGCCAGTGCATTTGGACAAGAATGCGGTGTCTTGGTATCAAATGATTACTCGTAACAACCTTTTTAGATCTTGGGTAGCTTTCACTCGTGCTTTGGAATTGGAATATGAATTGTCGCCGTATGAATCTCCCTAACCCACCTTTTTCAAATTAACTCAAACCACCACTGTCTCTGAATATTATTTCGCCTTCACCACACTTGCTAATCGCACCCAAAGTCTCTCACCAGATGCAATTTTGGATTGTTTTATGAGTGGGCTTACGCATGACCTTCGCCGCAACGTTAAAGCCCAAAACCCTATCTCATTGTCCAAAGCCCTATCCCTAGCCAAACGCTTTGAGGAAAAATACACCTCACTTATTAAGCTCACCCCCAACCCACAAAATCTTTCTCCAATTCAATCCCATATTCCCTGACTCGACCCACACACGCTTTATTACCCACTCCTTCAACCTGTTCCTAAACCCAACCTCCATCTTCCCGAGTGTCGCGACCTAAAATTTCGAGTGTTTCTCGAATCCAATGGAGTCGCCACCAAAATTTATTTTAAAATAGGGAAAATATTGGAAAACCCTTAAAAATAGAAAAAATGGTCTTTGAAACCAAATTTGAGTAGGGAAAGTATTAGCACCCTACGACATCCGTTAAAATATGGTTACCCATAATTAATTGTGCAAGAGTAATATTAACTTAAATATATTTCTTTCTCATTATTATTAAATATGAATAACAATTATTATTAATTTTTTTAATATAATTTTGGAATAAATATGTGCTTAACAAATAAAGGACAAAAAAATAAATTTTTATTAATGTGCTTGACAAGAATGCGATCTTGCTCCTACGTATCTCCCAGTGCGATGGAGAAATCAAAGCTACGTAGTTCTTAATTAAAACAAACGGACGTGTTGAGTATGTTTTAAAGAAAATTTGTTTTGTGATAAAAAATGTTTTGACAAAATAGAAAAAATAAAATAGTTTAATTTGAATAAATACTTTAAAATACAAGTTTTAAGACGAATCAGGTTGTACAACTCGTGTCCCAAAACTCAAGGAATAAAGAAGATCTCACATCTAATTTAATCCTCTAAAAATATTTTATTGTTCTCGATTTTTAAATTGAGTTTCAAAACCACCAAGTAGTACAACTTGTGTTTTAATAACTCGAAGATAAAAAAGTTATATCTAATAAATAAATCGATTTTAGATTACTTCATTAAAATAAATAAATAAATGAATAAAATAAATAAGTAAAATAAAGAGTGTTTTAGAACTATCAAGTTGTACCACTTGTATCCTAACAACTCAAAAATTAAAAAGATATCACATCTAATTAATCTTTAACATAATATTTATTTGTAATTTTTATGATGAAATTGATATTTAATTATGAAGAAAATTAAACTTTTTTTTTTAAATAAGAAAAAAATGAATAGATTTAAATGGGGTGAGATTAGTAAGATTTAAATGGATTGAGATTAGTAAAATTTAAATGGGTTGAGATTAGTAAAATAAAATGAATGGATTTAATTGGTCTGAGTTACATATGGGCTTAGATTAAAATGAATAGATTCGTAAGATGTCCCAAGCCCAAACTAACTTAAACAAAAAACAAAGTTCAAAACAGAAAACCCTAAGCCATTCAGTAATTAACAAAGCAGAGAAATCGTTCATGAGCAAAACCTTAATGCTACTTTCTAGCCCCAAACCATCTCCTTCCTTACCCATTCTATGTTCCTACAATTTTGAAAGTAGAGGGGGAAATGTGAGAGTTGCATCGATTGGAAAAGAGGAAAATGAGGACGAACAAGGAAATAGTGATAGCGGCCACAACGCCAACAGTGACAACGGCCGCAGCGACCACGACGACAGCGTTTCAGCGTTTTCGACGATGACAGTATGTCGCAGGTTTGAATATTTTGTTTTATGTTTTTCCCGTTATGCTTGATTTTAAAAAAATCTGCATTTTTTAACAAAAAGCAGTTGTACAGTGAAGATCAAAAAAACAAATTTATTGTATAAAAAATACATGTTCGATTGTTGTTTGTTGTTTGTTACTGATGCACCCTATGATGATTTCTTACTTATCTTCTTCTTTGTATGTGTTTTTTTTATATCAGTAGTGTTAATCTCAGATCCCTCTCTCCCTTTGAAATTTGATAAAGTGTATTTATAGAGTTTTTTTTTTATGTTTAGTTGTTTTCTTATATGTGCCATTGTTTGAGTTTGAGCTTTCCAAATCCTTGTTTGATGTTTTAATTTCTTTGCTCATAATCTGCATTTTTCTGCACCTCTGATGCCTTCATAATTTTAGATTATTTGTTTTGATTTGTTGAGCTTATTCATTTGTCTTTTAGTTTCTTTTTTTAAACTCAAAAATTTGTCTCTTTGTTCTGCATAGTGTGTACAATGACAGTCATCATCAACATAGCAGAGTTTGGCAGTGAACAAAAGCAACAATAGAGAATAAAACACAGGCAAAACTGGAAACAGCTGGCTTGATCTGATTTAATTTTGATTGTAATTTAATTTGGCTTTATTCTTGGTTTGTAATTTGATTTAGTTTTAAAACTCTGATTAGATTTGAAATTGTAAATTTATGAGACATGATAAAAATATTTATTGTAATTATTTTTATTTCCTTTTTTGATTTATTTTTAACCAAAAGGGACAAAATTGGGGTACTACACCGAGCTCGCCCCATTCGTAGTATCACGGCGGCTGAGATTCAACTCCGGTGAGACAAAGGACAATATTTCTATTGTGATGACAAGTTTTCCCCTACCCACTGTTGTCCTAATAAACACTACCTCTTGTTGCAAGTTGATCATTCGGATCCACCAGAGCCAGATACGGGTCCTACATACTCTAATCCATTACTCGTCGTCCTCGAGTCAGAGCATCATCTCTCATTCCATGCTCTCAAAGGAGCGTATAGTGTTGGCACAATTCGTTTCCAAGGTCAAATTCAAGGCTTCCAAATACAAGTTTTACTTGATAGTGGTAGCTCTGATAACTTTCTCCAACCACGTATTGCTCAATGCTTGAAACTAACAATCCACGAAGCTCCTCAATTTCAAGTCCTCGTGGGCAATGGTAGCACCTTGACAGCTTCTGGGTTGATTCAGGACTTACCAGTAACCATTCAAGGTCATACTAAATCCACCTTCTGGGGTATCTGCTACCATTGGGTCCTCACATTGCGGATTATGAAGCATTGTCTATTACATTCTACCTCAACAACAAATTCATCACTCTTAGAGGTAATCAAGTCACAGAACCAGGACAATCCCAATTTCATCACATTCGTCGTCTTCAGAATACTCATTCTATTGATTTATCATATACATTGCAATTCCATTCCATAGCACAATCATCATCAACAACTTCTCTTAATAATCTTCTGGTTGACTTGGCTACTCTGTTACACAATTATTGGATTGTGTTTGATGAACCCACACGCTTACTGCCACCTAGAGATCAGTATCATTCAATCCCTCTCATTGATGGGAGTAACCCTGTGAAGGTCAAACCCTACCATTATCCACACAATCAGAAGGCTAAGATTGAAAAGATGGTGTCCGAGATGTTGAAACAAGACATTATTCAGTCCAACACGAGTCCATTTTCCTCATCGATTTTGTTTGGATCTGCTTACTTCTCTAAGTTGGATTGGTGTTATGGGTATCATCAAATCCTAGTCCATCCTGAGGATCGTCATAAGACTGCTTTTAGAACTCATCAAGAGTTGTATGAATGGCTTGTCATGCCTTTTAGGTTAACCAACTCCCCGGCTTTGGTTCAAATTCTTATGAACTCTATTTTTTGTGACCAATTACGCAAGTTTGTACTGGTCTTTTTTTATGATATATTTGTGTACAACCAATCTTGGTCTTCTCACCTTGAACATTTGGAAGTTGTGTTAGGACTGCTGCAACAACATGAATTGTTTGCCAAATTCTTCAAATGTTGTTTTGGTCTCACCTCAATGGATTATTTAGGCCACACCAAATCCAGTCAAGGGGTTGAGATGGATAAATAAAAAATTCAAGCTGTATTGGAATGGAAAGTCCCTACTTCCCTCAAACAACTTTGTGGGTTTTTAGGGTTATCGGGATATTACCGACGCTTTATTCGCAATTATGTTGCTATTGCTTCACCATATACATAATTGTTAAAGAAAGATGCTTTTATTTGGACACCAGATGCTACTCATGTTTTTAATAAGCTCAAGCAGGCCCTCACACAAGCCCCCGTTTTGACTTTGCCGGATTTTTTATTACCCTTCACCTTAGAACAGATGCATCATGTTCGGGCATTGGAGTTGTGCTCAGTCAAGCTCGCCATCCTATTGCTTATTTCTCGAAGAAATTGTGCCCTCGAATGCAAAAACAATCTGCTTATGTGCGGGAGTTGTATGCCATCACCGAAGCTTTGGCTAAACTTCGTCATTATCTCATTGGCAATAAGTTTGTGATCAAAACTGATCAACGCAGCCTCAAATCCCTCACTGATAGGGGTGGGAATAGGCCAGGTCAGGCCAGGCTTTGAAAGGCCTGAGCCTGGCCTACGATGAATTTTTTAGGCCTAAGCCTGGCCTACGGCCTATGATAGGCTTTTTTTTCGGCCTGAGCCTGGCCTGTAAGCCTATTTAAAAGCCTTATTCACATTAAAAATAATTTTTCTAACAAAATAATTTAAAAAAAATATAAAACAAACACCCTTTAAACCCTAAAAATGATTTTTAGTTTAAAAGAATAATTTTTTTATTAAAACAAACGCACCTATTATTATCTCTCAAACAAATGGTCTCAAACAAACTCAGATTATTACCTCTAAACAATTATCTATAGCTACATGATGCTCTACACATATCAATTTATATGATTCTCCATATACCAATACTAATGTGTATATGTATATATATATTAAATAAAAAAATGATTTTTCTAACAAAATAATTTTTTAAAAATATGAAACAAATACCTTTTAAACCCTAAAAAATAGTTTTTGATTTAAAAGAACAAATTTTTTATTGAAACAAACGCACCTATTATTATCTCTCAAACAACTCAGAATATTACCTCTAAATAAATCATCTCAAACAACTCGGAATATTACCTCTCAAACAAACTCATATTCAGTAATAATAAACAATTAGAGTTTCTAAATTTATATACTAATAATATATATAAAGATAACAAATAAATAGTATTGGTTTTTATAAAATATAAAGTAACAAATAAATAATATCGGTTTTTATAAAAAATATGTTGTTTTCATACATGTTTGTTGGAGTGAGTGCAATGGAAATTAGAAGAAGAAAAAATAGAAAATGAAATACATATAAAATATATATAGGCCGGCCTGTTAGGCCTAATAGGCTTTTTTACAAGTCTGAGCCTGACCTATTTACATAAATAGGCTTTAAAAACAGCCTGAGCCTGACCTTTTTATTAAACAGGCTAGGCCAGGCCAGGCCATAAGTAGGCCAGACCATAGGCCCCTGTCGGACGGCCTAGCCTATTCCCATCCCTACTCACTGACCAGTCAATTCAAACCCCAGAGCAACAACATTGGCTTCACAAGTTCCTTGGCTATGATTTTACTATTGAATACAAACCTGGTGTTGATAACATAGCAGCTGATAGTCTATCTCGCTCCTTCTGCTTGGTGTTGTCTATGCAAACTCCTCAACTTATCTCAATGATATATACAACTATGAACAATGATCATTCTTTAGCTAAGATTCAAAATCAATGCTTGTTGAGAACCAATTCTACACCACATTATCAGGTCAAGCATAACATGTTATTTTGGAAAAATAGGTTGGTGATACCACAGAAGCTCGACTTGATTCACATCATCTTGACTGAATTTCATTATTCTGCTGTTGGAGGCCACGCTAGAGTCACACACACCAAATCTTGCATAGCCTCTCTATTCTTTTGGCCTACAATGGCAAAAGACATCAAGGAGTACATTTCGAAATGCTTAATTTGTCAATAAGCAAAGCATTCTACTCCTTGCCAGCAGGGTTACTACAGCCACTACCCATTCCACAACAAATTTTGGAGGATTTATCAATGGACTTCATAATTGGACTACCTTCATCTTATACTTACACTGTCATTTTGTAGTTGTTGACAGACTTTCCAAATATAGCCACTTCATGCCTCCTCAAAGTTGATTATAATAGCTCCAAAATTGTTGAAGTTTTCCTTCACACAGTGGTTAAACTTCATGGTTTTCCTAAGACAATTGTATCTGACAGAGATCGTATATTTACCTGTCAGTTTTGACAGCATTTGTTCAAACTCGTGGCACTACCTTGGCTATGAGCACCGCCTATCACCCCCAAACTGATGGGCAATCTGAAGCTGTTAACAAATGTTTAGAGCTTTACCTATGCTGTTTCACTAGTGAATCACCTCGACAGTGGTCCAACTTGTTGTCTTGGGCCGAGTTTTGGTACAACATTTTCAAAGTAGTGTATGGTCGTAATCCTCCCACACTAATTCGTTATGAAGTTCACAATGTTGATCTTCCCTTGCTGCAACAAATGTTAACTAAAAGAGATGATACCATTACAACTCTCAAATCTAATATGGCGCACACTCAACAAATTATGAAAACGTTTGCCGACACCAAACGTCGTTTTTTGGACTTTCAAGTTGGTGATATGATTCTTGTCAAATTGCAACCTTATAGACAACACTCATTTGTTTTAAGGTGTAATCACACGCTTAGTATGCGTTAGTTTGGTCCTTTTCCTGTGATAGAACAAATTGGTCAGGTTGCTTATATGCTCATGCTTCCTCTTACTGCCAGAATTCACCCCGTGTTCCATATTTCTGCGTTGAAATTATGTAAGGGAGATCACTCAACACAACTGATGCCACTAGCATTGACCACCACTGAGCAAGGACCAATAATGCTACCCCTTTCCATTATTGATCATCGTGCTGTCATTCAAAATGGTCAACCAGTGTGTCAGGTACAAGTGCAGTGGGAAGGCGTGTCGCCAACCGAAACTACTTGGGAAAATTGGTATGAGTTTCATACCAATTATCCTAACCTTGAGGACAAGGTTCTTGTTAATGAAGGGAGTAATGTGATGATTAAGGATAATATATGGAGTTGGCAACAGATGAATGCTGAAGGAAAAGGACAAAAAGAAGGTAATCAAGGACACGTGGTGAATGATTCTTGCATCATGAAGCGAATGAAGGGCAAGAGAGAGAGAATCCCTAACAGAAAATATTCCTCTTCAGTGCAAATAGAGGGAATGAAGGAATGATTGGGGGAATTTTTAGATACAAGTCTTTCCTTTCTCTAGTGGCATTCTTTGTGAATGAATCTCTTTTAAATTCTGTTGCAATAAATTGTACCTTTTCATTTCAATAATTGATTGAGTAATCATATTCAATCCAATATTTTCTTAAATTCTTCATCTGTATTTGTTCTTAATAATATAGTGAAGAGATTTTTGAGAATTGTTTTCTACTCACATAACTTTCCTATCGTTACAGGGATATTTAATATTGCTTAAAAGAGATTAAAAAGAATGATATCAAAGGTTTTTTATTTAACAAAAATAGAATACAAGAACATTATATATTTAGTTTGATATCTCAATTATGCACTCTAAGTCAATCAATTATAGGTACTCCAAAATATAATTAAAATAAAATATAAATATAAAAAAAAATTGTAGGATTATATCAAAACTTAAGAAAACAATTTAAATGGATATAAATTATTGTCTCGTTAAAAATTTTATTAAAAAAACTTAATGAGATGAAATATCGGTAAAGACAAAAAAAGTACAGTAAATATTTGCACATATTAATAATCTTGTACACATCTTAATTTTTTTGTTTAAAAATCTTTTTTGAAATAATAGATTTCAATTTCTCTTCAAATCTTCATCAATAAATTTTTTATTTTTCCCACATCCCCACACTCTACAATGCGTGTAATCTGCATAGTTTTAGTACATATATTTTTTTAAACATTGTATATTTTAAATATATGATTTGTGATAGACAATATTTTTGAATAATCACCTTAAAATTGTAGTTTACAAAATATTGTAAACTATAAACTTGTCTATAACACTTCTAAAATGTTTTACAATAAATGATAAGTTTGTGATATATTTTTTAGGATTAAATATATTTTTAATATTTATTAGTTAGTATATTAAATTTTTAGTTTTTATTTAAAATATTTTTTTAAAAAAATAATCCTCTAAATATTTTTCGTCATTACAATTAGTCATTGTTAAAATCAATTAACAGCAGTACGTGTGGCATAGTACACGTAGTACATTTAGAACGATGTGACTTTTTAATTATTTTAAAGGAAATTTATGGCAAAAGTCCCAATTTAGAGAATAAACCTACCAAAGAGTACCAAATTATTCTTATTTGTCCATATATATATATATATATATATATATTACATTTGTGGAAGAATGTTAATTTTAGTTTTAGTTTTTTAAGTAAATAATCATCTAACATTTTGAAAAAAAAGTGGACATTGCTCAAAGAGTCTAATAACTTTTAGTTTAGAGTTACATCAGAACTATTTAATATTTTATTTGAATTTGGTTTAAGTTCAGGTTATGTTAGAAAAATCTAAATTCATTTGTGTTATGTTTGATAAAACCTCTAACTTTTGGACAATTTGAACTTATTTTAATTTGTGTGTTGTTTTGAAAATTTTGAATTGAATTTGTGTTAATTGAAAAATATAAACTTAGTTTGTGTATAAAACTAAATCATTTTTTTTAAATAGGCATGAAAGAAAATAGACATTCAAATTGATTCATACTTAATGCATAATACTTAATGCATAAATAGTATATCATGATTTTTTTTAATGGACGTCAAAGATAATTTTTAAATTAAAAGAGTTGCAAAGAAATTACAATATAATAAATAAATATAATAAACGTGCAGTTTACCCACCTAGCCCACAACCCATATAGAACCAAACTCGGATAGTATTTTATTAGTCCATACTAAAATAGGGCTTTTTAATCAGGTTTGAAGAAGCCCACAACTTGTTAGAATCAGTCTTATATATAAGTTGGATAACTCATTTTGACAATTCTAAATATTTCAATATTCAAGAAAATAATTCATTTATTTAGTACAAATATTTCGTATTTTCATTTTTCAAAATACATCTCTATTTTTGATAAATAATCAAATTAAAAAAATTTATGACACACAATTATATATATATATAATTTATATTATATAATAATTTGTTTTAAAATATAATAATAATAATAATAATAATAGTAATAATAATAATAATAATATAAATAACTGGCACAGCTGTAAAATTTTGAATTCAAATCTAAAGTCAGATGTTTAACCTAACTATATATAAAAATGTATAATAAACTACAGGTGTGTAGTCAACATTTTTATGAAAAATGAGTGGAGAGTATTTATGAAAGGAAAATGTAAATTTGAGGTTATATTTATATTGGGCTTTGTATAAGTCCAAATGAAGCGTACAAGAGCTGCTTTGCAATTTTAAAGAGGGCCTTCTTTCAGTTAAAACAAACCATCAAACGATGATCTTCCGAGTACATAATTTCTACCCCTACCCCACATTTAAAAAAAATTAAAAGCTACTATTTTTTTTAAAAGAAATTAAAAACTTGAAGAACAGTTGTCGGTTAAGTAAATTGATTTAAAAACTAGTCAATTATAAAATAAAATAAAAAACTAGTCAAACCATCAACCTATTTTACTGAAACAATACCACCAATCAATAGAAGTTCAAATGTAAAAAATTATAAGATTGCCGACAAATTAAAAGAAATAGTAAAGTATAATGGAATGAGAAGAACCATGTTATAAACCACCTCGAAATGGACATCTTCATGTAACTTGATTGTTGGAGTTGTTATGCAAACATGACATGTGCAAACTTCTGAAGGAGCTAGATTCCTATAAGCTTTATCAATTGTCTTTTTTTTTTCATTTGTTTGGAGATGAGTAGAACAATGACATATCAGTTATAAGTAGATTATTAAAACGTGCTATCTAATGTAGGCTACAGAGCCCACATTAAATGTACGCTCCTAAGTGGTTTTTGGGTCCGCCCTATGCGAGCTACGGTTTGTTGGGTCAGTTCACAAATTTTGTTTTTAATTAAATTATTTTTTGTTAAAATAAAAAATTGATAATTTAGAGGTACAAAAATTATTGCCTTTGCGTTTCAATTCACAAAATAAAAATTTAAATTGTATTACGAAGAATTTAGAATTAATATGTAAAATGAAATAATAAATAAGGCTCAATAAATAATAAATAGTAAAAGAATTACTATTCATTTGTTAATATAATATATTTAATTGCTTACAAAAATTACTTAATATGTGCATGTATATTTGTATAAAAAAATAAAGTTTTTTAAATATTTAATTATTAATAAAAAAATAAACTTTAATAACTAAATTAACTTGTGCACGTATGTATAGTTTTTATGTTAAATGTTTTTTTGTTAGTTTTATTTTTTAATACTTAATTTTTAATTAAAAATTTTGTTGGTATTATTTTTTAATATTGAATTGTTAATTAAAAAACGAGAAATACTAATATTTTGGTTATTTTTTATTTAATAATTAATGTTATAAATTAAGTTTTTTTTTACTAAGGTAGACTATATATGCTACCTGAAACCTGTCACTGGGTATATATAAATTGGACTTAAAAACTCTATCATAATTAAAATTCAAAATTTGATGTCCACACTTTTTTGGCTTATCCATTTGAGCTGGCCTATTTTTAAGATGCTTTAAACTAGTTCTAATGTCAAAATAACTTAGAATTAAGAAGAAAAAAAATGGAGAAAAATTCTTAAAGAATTAAAATTTTGATTATTTATTGATGAAAAGACAATAGTCTGGGCCTTATTTTTTTTGTTTTGACGAAGCAATAATGAACCTTATTTATATTACTTTCTACACAAAAATTTATTCCAAAAAAAAGAAGATTATTCTAAAAACGATTTCACGACCCAAATAGTGGTAACAAACATTAGTTTAAATTGTATGTAGTATTAGTATAAAAATATTTACACAGTCAATAATTATGAAGTGATTTATTGATAATATAAAAATTATTAATATTGATAGTATATATAAATTCAACAAACATATTATTGACATTAAAATAGCCGCTACGATTATCTTTACACCATAATGATTAGGTTGTGGGCTGGGTTTATAGATGAGTTATTGGACCAACAAAAATGTTTGGTGTGCAATTAATTGATAGATTTAATTCGCATACACCATTCATGTAAATAGTTTTTACACAATTAATTAATTATAATTATTAGATCATTAGAGATGTTTAATTTTTATAATTACATAATAATTTGAGATGTAATGGCAATAAACAAAAAATTAAACTCTTATGCTCATAGTTAGGTTGGAAATGAGTTGAGATAAGTTGAACATGAGTTCAACTCGACTCGACTCTATAAGAATTGGTTCAACTTTAAATTTGACTTGAGTTCATCTTGAATTTATTTTTCAGTTTGAACTCCACTCGATTCAAATCTACGATTAACTTGGTTGAGTTTGATATCTCGAATCAAATGGATCAAAACACACAAAAACTTAAAGGGACAAATGTGTTCCTTCAATTTTAATTAAAATATCAATAAAACATAAACTAAAATCATCTATTCCAACACAAGACGTGTCAAAATAGTCAAAATACAATCAACTTAGAATTAAACAAGTTTCTATATAACACTAATTTAAAGGAGCAAAAGAAAAAGAAATATATCAACGTATGATGCCGCAATAACACCTTGAGAGTTCATAAGCTATTACAAAGGTCAAGACACATACTTGGATTTGTCCACCATGGAGCAATTTCATACGCGAAACTATTATTCTTAGCTTTATACCACCACCATGAATGAACTTTTATTTGATCAACAAGATGTTCAAAACAACACCCATTTTGATTAAAGACCCAATTATTGCAATCTTTTCAAATTTTCCAAATGCAGACTAGTCAAAGCGTATGAAGTTTTTCTCGATATGCTTTGTTGAACAAATATAAACCACAAAATTGTTGAGCATGACAAAATATATTTTGTTGGAGTGCACTCAACACACCAAATCACTCTAACATTGCAATCCACACCTTATCCAAAAAAAACAAAAAAACAATAAATCAAAGAAAAATATTGCACAGTTTCATTGCCACCATACTAAAAAAACACATAATTAATTGAATTCATCGTTGCACTTTTCACGAAGTTATCCTTCATAGAAATGCGATTATTGAATAATCTCCAAGCAAAAAACTCAATTTTTCAGAGTAACCGCCTTGCTCCACTTTCATGAAAGTGTAATTATACATAACTCAAGTTCAACCCATTTATTTAACAAGCTCAATTTTTAACTCAAGTTCTTCTCATTTAATTCATGAACTAAATTCAACGAACTAATTAATCAAATCGAGTCTCGGACTATTTTTTAATTGGTTCAGTTCATTATTAACTTAATGACAATACATAACAATTAAACTCTAAATTGATATATGTAAGTTAAAAGAAAATTAAAAAAGGCAAAATACATCATTTAGTCAATTAAGTTACACAAAAATATCAAATTGATTATTTAACTTTTTGATTATGGTATCAAGTTAGTTCCTTATATTGTAAAAGTTACGATGTTGAATTATATTTAGTATTAACTTTATTTCAATCATTTTTAATTATAAATTTTTAAAATTGAACTATGAGTTTTGTTATCATATTAAATAACATAATAAAGTTTCATGATATAGATTAAGCGATTTTCACGTTTAATTTCAATAATTTTAAAATATTTCTCACTTGAATTCTCTCTTGTTTAATTATTTTTTAAAAGTTGATTGAATATTTATGTTTTTATGATTATTGAAATCAAAACCTCATAATTACATGAATTTATTAAAAAAATTGAAATAATTTTAAATTTTAATTTTCTTTAAAAATTAGAATTATTATTATAAATATTTACAAATATAAAAGACGAATTTAATATAAAAAGTATTAAGTAACTTGTTAAGAAATAGAAAAAATATTATAATTTATAAATTTCATGTAAGGATGGGAATAGACTAGGTCGTCCGTCAGAGCCTATAGTGTGACCTATTTATGGCTTGGTCTGACCTATTTAATAAAAAGGTTAGGCTCAAGCTATTTTTAAAGGCTATTTATTTAAATAGGTCAGGTTCAGACTTTTAAAAAAGTCTATTAGGCATGACATGCCAGTCTATATATATTTTATTATTTATTAATGTTATTTTTTATTATTATATTAATAATATTATTTCTTATTTTAAATTCTATCAATTAGACAATCACTCAGTAGTCATTCCATATTCGAGTTGTTCCATATTTGATAGTCGCTCCATATTCGGTAGTCATTCAATTAGTC
Organism: Cicer arietinum; assembly: GCF_000331145.2. Taxonomy (NCBI): domain Eukaryota; kingdom Viridiplantae; phylum Streptophyta; class Magnoliopsida; order Fabales; family Fabaceae; genus Cicer; species Cicer arietinum. The sequence continues at coordinate 9,497,486 of NC_021167.2, read as the reverse complement.
AATCACTCAGTAGTTTCATATTTGTTTGAGAGGTAATAATGAATGTGTTTGTGTCAGAAAAAAATTTATTCTTTGAAACCAAAAATTATGTTTTAGGGTTTAAAGAATGTTTGTTTCGAATTTTTTAAAAATTATTTTTTATTTAATATATATTGATATGTACATTGATATTGGTATGCAGAGATCACCATGTAGTATGAATAGAGCATTTAAATAATTTAATATGAATAAAACTTTTAAATATGTTTATAGACTAGACCAGACTTTTAAATTGGTCAGGTCAGACAAAAGAAAACCTATGATAAACCGTAGGTTAAATTTAAACATAAAAAAATAATCGTAAGTCAGATTCATATCTTTCAAAGTCTGAATAAATTAATTATCGATCGTTGTCATAATAAATTAATTACTTTACATGACTTGCTACTTCCATTAAGGTTAAAAAAATAAGCTTTAAATTCAAGTTAGTTTAGGTATGTCACGTGCATTTTAGGTACCACTTGAATGAATTATATGATATCATTAACGTGACTTTACACTAAAAAATTAACAGCGAGATTAATTTAAGGTAAAAGGGGGATATATTCAAAGCATATTATAAAAACAGTGTTGTAATAAACAAGTATTAAGTTGAACAGTTTAGGCATGATTATGTTAGTACATGTCGGGACAAGAGAGTGCACGTGCGTCGCCGAAATCATCGTTGTGTATTTTTTGAAAAGAAAAAAAAGAAGGTTGTGGAGCACGTGCCTTCCAGTCAACGGTCAAAAGCTAGACCTTAATTAACCTTTACAGAAAGAAGATGATAACGATGATTAGGATCCCTTGGTCCCAGTCTCATATTAAGAATCTACTTCCTCATCATCACCGTTCAATAATTTTAATCACATACCTATAATGATCATGCCCTTCACTAATAATCAAATTATTCTCAGATACTGTTTCCACTTTTTTTGTCTTAATCTCTTAAGAGGGTATTGCTTCTATAGAATAATAGAAATTATTCAATTTTTGATTTAATATTTATACTGTTCTTTTATCTTTTATTTTATTTGTTTTAGATTTTATATTATTATTTATTTTTATATACATTTTTTTATTGAATTTGTCTCTTATTTTATATGTAATATTTGTTTTAGTATTAACTATATTATATATTTAAATATATAATATATGTAATATTTATTGAGAATTTTAATTATTTATTTAAATATAAAATAATTTATTATATTATATATATTTTTTAACTTTTTCTTAATCATATTCCTTTCCTAGTTAACTTCCAAAGATAGCTAAGAGGTTCAAGTTGCGCTTAATTATTACAGGAAAGATTGCATATTGTATTAGATTTGGTTTAGGCTTAAAGACGTGGTGGACTTACAACTTTAAAGCATGCTTCTAAAGACTAAAACAATAATTCTAACCAAGTTATCATTTTAGAATTAGATATTTTATGCACACAAAAATGAAGGAAAATATTGATAGGTATGACGAAGCAAAGATTTTGCCACGAAGTAGTAATAAAAATTGACCATTTAATGAAACACAGCCACGTTTTTATTTTAATAATTTAATTTAAAGTAATGTATACATTAATTTAAGTTTAACTAACCAAATTGTATAGTACGTAGAGGCAGTTTGCACATTCCTTTTGTCTGGGTGCACCACGTGTGATGTCACATGTGAAAGGGCATAGCTAGACAAGAACAAGCAAAGCTAGCTAGTAACCAAATTATTTGCAACTTGCATTTTGATGCGTCAAGAGAATCAAGGTAGAGACATTACTCATATGGGAAAATAACCATTGGTAAGTGAGAGAAAATGATACTTAACATAAATCTTTATAATATTTTATAAAGAGTGATATATCTTTTATTTTTATTATAAGTTAATTTTGTAAAGAAATATTGAATCCAATATAAAAATCTAAGATAATTTATTAAACTCTATCAATTAGTTCATACATTAGGAATATACAAGCATCAATCATAATTATAATAGTGTTAGGTGTAACAAGGTGCATTCGAAACAAAATTAAATTGTCATTTGAAAATAAATAGAATTTTAAAATAATTTATAAATAATAATGTATTATTTTATAAGTCGATTTTATGAAGATGAGTTAGTTTCAATATTAAAATTTTATTTATTATGCAAGTGTATTGTACCTCTAACTTTTATAAACAAGTTGTACATACGAGCAATATTTGATTACACAATTTTCTTATAATTTATGGATTTTTCTCAAATTCGGGTGTTACGATTTGAACCTCGTTCCACATGCTTACAAGGTTAAACGTACATTAAGTGAACAATTTATAGATAATAATAATTAGTTGTAGTATTTTTTTAAAAGTAAAATCTTTCTAGCATTTAAAAAGTAAATTATTTATCTTTTCTCCCTCCTATTTTATTTTATGAATGATTATTGATATAATTGTACAAAAATTGCACGACAGAGAGTAATGATATTTCTCTGATAGACAGATTCTAACTCATCAGACCTACTGATTCTTTTCTCTCTTTTGAGAGTCATCTAAGACTCTTATATAATTGTAGATTAAGTTAAATTATTTATAAAAAAAATGTCATTATTATTAATCAATTATACATTCGTTAAAAATATTTACTATTTTTCCAATTAAAGACAATTATTAAGATTAATTTTTTTATTACAAACTATCTTAAAAATATGTCATTATTACTAATCAGGATAAATCAATAAGATTGATCTTCCAATTACAAACTTATTTAATTAATCAAGAAAATCTAATAGTCATAATTCTAAATTTTATTAAATTATTTTCATTTTTTAAAATAAAATAATAATTTCAACTTTTTTCTTAAACCATAATAAAATATCCAATGTATTAATTTTTTCTACCTTTATTATTAGTAAATTTTTTAATATTTCGATATAAAACTAGGTGTCTACACTTTTTTAATATTTCGATATAAAACTAGGTGTCTACCCTCTTTCATTCTTAACAGCCACCATAATGTGAATGACAAAAAAAAAATCATATGATGCTTATTATGGAAGATAGCTTGAGGTGCTCTTCTCACCAAATTGTGTACAATGTAACAAAGTTGTCATGTCCACTATTGAACAAGATTTATTAGGATGTTCTAATGAAATATATTACCATATAATTCTAAAAAAAAAAAAAAACAAAGTAAATGTAATTATTTAGTGAAAAAAACATTGGATGCTTAGAAGAGATAGAGAGGAAGCGTAGGTGGTGGCGGTAGAATAGAAGGCAGAGGTTGATGCGTATTCGTCGGCACTGCTTTATGCACTCATGTTTCCCGGCCAGTCGATATTGTTATTTTTATCTTATCTTATAAAAAAAGTGGCACATTCACATATTAAACTTTGGTCTTATGCTATAGTTAGGGGGTCATGAATTAAGCAACCATTTTACTGCTCATGTTTCCCGTTTTCCTGGCTTGTGGTCTACTCGTATTTTGCGCAGTTTACGTTGCACTTTTCTTTATTTTTAATACAAACTTGATGTTGCCATTTCTTAGGAACCAAGAGGCAAAAAGGAGTAAAGTTTTGCTATATGTTATGCACATATACTGAACATTTGTCACCATGTTCAAAATATTTTAAATCAAATTTAAGTGAGTTGGATTTAGCCGACGAAAAAGCTTTAAAATTTTATAAAATTTTTCACGTCGACCATTTAATTTAAATTTAAATTCTTATCAATTTTATGATTATCTTTTGCATCAATTTTTTAAAACTTCCCCAAATAGATGTTGTGTCTAGGGAGCAATGCACTGGCTTCTCGTTTCATTGGTTACTCCAATGCTAGCTATTAAGTTTGACTACAATAACTACTTAATTATTCTTGTTATTACTACTATATAATTACCCACTTGAGTATTTTATGTATATCTCGTTAAACTTGTTTGAAAAAAAATTTGTGAGAAGATATATTCTAAAAAATAATTTCAAGAAATAAGTTTATATTATAATAAAATTAACTGAAAATACATTCAATTCCATAATTATGTTTGTATAGTACTATATATGATTCATAAGGAGTGAAAAAATTTAAGTGGCTTTTAAGATCTTTGATGTGATTAGAAGTTTCTATCGTTGAACATAAATATGCTCTTAATTATCTCGATCCGTCTTAATTAACGTGGATAAACAAAGCTATGAATGATCTTTTAATATGATAAACGCACGAGTTCAACTTTTTTTTCAACTAAATAAAAGTGACTATAGACTGTTTCCAATATACAACAACAATAACAATATATATGTGAATCCTATAATTCCGACAATGAAAATACAAGGCACATAGTTGATGTGGATGTAAGTTGTGGCTCTTGCATTGTTCAATATTAAAATTATATGGACTATTTTTTTAATAAAACTTACTAAATTATATATATATA
>NC_021167.2:9465121-9493003 GCF_000331145.2 Cicer arietinum | reverse complement strand
TCTATTAAACGGTACTCTTAGACATATACATATCTTCCGAGGCATTGTTGGCAAACCTACTAGACATATATATATATATATATATATATATATCTCGCAATTGGTGATGAGTTCAATTTTTTTTATAATATACTGTTAATGTTGAAAAATTATATTGAGATGTTATTTATAGTTTAAATAAAGTAGTTTGAGTTTTTTGTGTTTTATTTTACAAAAATATAATATTTTGAGATAATTTCTAATTAATAAAGTAGTATTTTCTTTTTATTAAAAAATTAATTTTTAAGATTAGAATAAATTTACAAAATATCTTAAACAATTCTAGTGAGAGGACATATAAACTCATTGTCTTAAAATTTTATGTTAAAATGACATAAATTTATTGACTTAAAATTTTAAATTAAAATATGATGTACAAATGTGATTATTTTTAGTCAAATGTGATAGTCCTCCATACCCCTCTATAACCCAACATATACAGTATATTTTATCATTGAATATATTAGTTATATATTATTAAAAACCACCTCAATAAATAAGGCCTTTAAAATATAATTAAAAAATATTAAAATTATATATAATGATTTCAAAGGTTTTGTTTGCTCGGAAAGAAGAAAATTAAAACAGATAAAGTGGTGACCAAAAAGAAATAAAATGTATGTTTATATTATTTGATATAAAAATAGTTAATAAATAAAGAGATTTCAATATCTATGAAAATTAATCTTTAAAACATAAATAGAAATAAAAATTAAAATGTCAAATGGTTTGATTCACTCAGAGAGAAGAGAATAAATAATTTTTGTAGTTTTTAATTAAGAAAAAGATAATAAAATAAATAAAAGATGATATAATCAAAACTATTAACTAATCAATTGATATATTTGATCTTAAACGTTTCAATTACTATATTTTTATGTATTTAATTCCAAAGTATTACTCTTGTAAATTTTCAATAGAACAAAATTGCATTTATCTTCTCTTTTAGTGAGAAAATCCTTCCAATGCTGGAATACACTTCCAAGTTCATAACAAAATTGCTCTCTTCACTAAACTCCACCAACTTCTCCACCATCCAATCATAACTCACTCACACTCCTTCAATTGCAACCACTCCCCCCAATTTAAGGTTGTCCCTCCAGCTTTCACCTAACTCATCATGCATGTTCCATTTAGGACTTAGGATCAAAGAATGATTGAAAACAAATAAGTTTATATTGGGATAGAAAATCATTTAATTGTTAGGTAGGGTAACCAAATAAAACATTAGGAATATTGAATAGTAGTATCAATTAAGAACAACTAGCGCAACAGTTTCCTTTTATAGTAGCTAATCTAAATTAAGGATATTGTTCACTATAAGAAACTTGCGTTTTAGCAACAACAAAAAACGTGAAAACCGTAAGTAAAAGGCAAAATTCATTGTTTCAAATAAAGAAAATTATCCAAAATATTTTTTAGCAAACAACTTAATAAATACAATTTTCCCAACTAAGAATTTAACTAACTATTTTCAGAATTTTTTTTGTATGTAAATAACTATTGACACGACATACTCTATGCAAGGCTAAAATATACTAAATTTCATATTCTTAAATCATTAATTACTACTGAGGGAGTAAAATTAAATCATTTCTATATATTCCTAGTGAAGACATATTGTTCCAAGAACGACTGCTTTTGAAAGAAACATATCATATTGGAAGATATATATCTAGGTAAATCGAATAGATAGTTTTTTGTATTTGTATTTTTTCAAAATTATATATCAGATATAATATATGGAGAAGTCTCATTCTAAACTTTTATTTACGGTTCTAAATATAAAACTAAATTGTTATTCAAAAATATATCATAAATTACAAATCCTAAAAATAATTTTTATTTAAATTCAAATATAAATTATTTCCTAATAATGTACAATGATATTTTATCTTAAATATTAAATATATTTAAATTTAAATCTAAATATAAATATAAAATCTTCGAAAGATATTATTCTCAAACAATCATAGTTGACTAAATATATAAATTTTGTGCATTCAATTAGAATTTCAAGTTAGAAAATCAACTTTGAAGGACTAATTCAAGGGACTCATTTTGCATAAACCAAATTAATAAGGATTCGATCGAGAAGTGAGTTTATGGGAACTAGCTGAATAGAGAGTCAACTATAGGAAAACATTGATAAGCTGATTTAAGAATGATCATCGTTGATGTTAGAGTTGTCACTATTAGGTACTAGTCACGATTGTTGTGTTGTCATCTATTTGCTTATATGGTTCCAACTCGATTTCTAACTTATGCAACATCTACATGTTATAATGGATGATAGCATATAATTAATACATGTCTTCACTTAGGACATTTGTCTTGTTGGATTCGCGTTTATTGTATGTTTAAATTTTGATCAAGTGATTTGAAATTTCAAAGTTTTTAATATTGAATGTTCAAGACAAACATGTATTACTTTAGTTTAGTTATTATGAGTAATTTTGTGTCTTTATTTACATTTGGTTTTAATTATTTCTTTTTAATTATTTTAAATCCAAACTTGTTTCAAAATGAACTTAATTTTTGATATAATTGATTAAAAAAAAACAATTTGAAATAAAAAATATCACATTGAAACGTGTTTATGATCATTTAAAAAAAGTAAAAAGATCAAAACTTTTAGAAATATTTCATTGATGAGTGCACATATTTAGACATTTCAACCATGAACAAACATTCATGGTTATTTATTTATTCAGTAGAGATCATCATTATTATTTCTTAAAAAATAGATATATCTATTACAATAGATTTAGTATATAAGTGTATAGTTAATGACACCAATTTTAAAAATATATATTTTTATATTGTTTTTACACTAAAAAACTACACTAGTTAACATCTTCATTTTTTTTAGAACCAGATTTTTACTTATTTATTACAACTTACGATCTTTGAGTAGAGGTTATACTTAAAACCATTATTATTATTTTGAAGAAAAAATATATAATTTCATCAAGCAACTAATTGAGCCGCAATAGAAGAAGTAATACAATAATGAAAAGTATCAATTCAAATAATGTTAGTCGAGGATAAAATATATAATGATGACAATCCTCAATTCAAATTATGTTAGTTAAGGATAAAACATGTACATAAACATTGACGGTTCCTTTTACATCCACAATTAAACAAATATAAAAATCAATGTTACAATAAATAAATTAACATTAGAACAGTTAACAATAGAGCTATTCATTTCTCGATTGAGGGCGTATTTCAATCTCTACTTTTTCTTAAAACAAAATATTTTTATTTATTTTCTAAGAAGCGACGAAGAGAATTTGTTTTACATTTAAATTTTATAAATTATTTATTTATTATCCATTTCACATTTCCAAGCTAAATAAAGCACAATTATTAAAATAGATAATCGATCTTATCAAAAGTTATTTTTAATTTCATGACTTAAGTTTTCTTTTGAAATTTAATACAAAAATACATTTTAATTTCAAGAAAATTTAATTCAAATTTAAGATTTGAAGATTAAATTTTGACTTTTAATTTAATATAATATATTTTAATATTTTAATTTAAAACATCAAAATATTTTTATTTTTAATTGATGAAAATTTATTTTTATTGAAATATATTTGATTATAGGTTTAATCACACTCTGGTTTTTGAGTACAAAAAAATCAGATCCCTGGTATTTAATTTCATAAATCTTTATTAAATGTTTTTCAATTTTGTCAAAAAAATGAAATATATTTCTATTGGTTTATTTTTTTATTTTATATTAAAAAAAAGCATCAATTTTTACGATATATTTTCTAAACAGCCTCCAAAAATCATTAGAACTTGAACTTCAATCGTAACTCATCCTTTTATGGGTCAAACACACTAATAACTACAAGTAGACACAAGAATATGATAATAAATAGTATAAGAGATGCTTTTGAAACAAAAAAACATGGTAAGACCTTCAAACATGATTTAATTGGTTCAATATACCTCAGTATCTAAATATAAGATCTTTTTCAGAATTTTCCATGCCTATTTTCATAAGATTCTCTTTAAATATTTAATTGTATTAGTTATTTATTTATTTACTAACTTACTCTAATTAATTTTTATCTTTATTATACTATGTTAAAAACATTAATTCTTTTTGTCTTTTTATGGATAAACTTGTTAAAACAATATAAACTCTTAACCAATTTAAAACTACTATTTTTTTTAACTATCATGATTTGATCAATAAAGTCCTATATTTAGAGCCAGAGGTAGTAATGACTAAGAAACAAGTAAAAAATGTATATGTCAACAATCAATTTAGTCTATGAACTATTAATCTCTCTCTATATTAGTCCTTTGAAGTTTGAACTATTAAATTCTACTAAAAGATCCCTAAACTAACATCTAATTCAACTATTTTATTACTCCATTACTTTCCATGTTTGGATGTTTGTCGATTCAACAATTTTTTAATTATTTAGTCATTAAACTATGAAAATACTTCAATATAATCATTAAAGTATTCTAAAAAAAGAACAATTTAACTAATTATATATATCAATTAGCACATGTAAATCAATAAACCATTTAAATCAATATACTTCCAACTATTCATTATTTCATATTCACACTTGATTAAAAAAATTCTTATGGCATAAACATAATATAAACAAAAAGTTCAATTCAATTTTGCTTAAACCTAGTATAGAAAACGAAAAATAATAAATCAGCAAATTTAGAAAAATAATAAACCTAGTTAATTGAACTAGTAAATCAAAATTAATTAAGCAAATTTGAAAATCCTAAATAAGATTTCAAATAGAAATGTAAGATATGAAGATGAATGTTGACCTCAATAAAACTATCTGAAAGAATAATTATTGCAATGATTTAATTAGTTTACTTGTTTAGTTGATAAACTAAATTGTTTGTTGTAATGGATTATATATGAGTTATATTAAGACAATTTTTAAATTATATACCACATAATGCGATGCAGCAATAATATTTTTGTTGGGGTAATTTGTGAATCGTAATAGTTACAATGATCGCAATGGTAGTGACATCATTTATGATCGTAAATGTAATTTAAAACTATATTCAAGGATTAAACAATAACAAAATAGTCAACTGACATATATTTAAATAAAAAAATTGACAAAGAAATTAAATAATTTGATCGATAATAATCTATAAATATTTTAGTATATTTTTATAGTTTAGAGAAAAAAAGATAATTTACAGATCAAATTGATTGTTTATTCAATAAAAAAATATCAACCAAAAAAATTAAAATAGAAATGGCTTGAAATAATTGTGTTTTTATTTGTTTCAACTCGAGCTTCAATTTGACAATGATTTGAAAACTTTTTATTTTTCATTTTTTATATATATAAAGTGAAATTAAACTACGAAACTAAAAGAGGGAGGCTAACTCTTCTTACCTCATCATTTAAGATAAGCTTTATATCAAGACAATTTTAGACTATGTTTATAACCGATAGATTATGAGTTAGATGATAAGTTAATTGAAGTATTTGATAAAGTTAGTAATTCAATTACATTTAAAATGCAAAATGATATAAAAAAGACATTCTTAATTAATAATAAACTTTATATCAATAAATACTTAAAATACTCTATACATTTGAGATTTTTATTTTTTTAGCTTGTTTATTTATTTTAGATACATTATTTTAAACTATTTATTTTAAATTATTTACTTTAAAATATGATTTTTTAAATTATTTGAAATATTTATTTAGCTCGTTTATTTATTATAATAAATAATTTATCTTAACTTACAGTAGATAACTAGTGGATTAATTTGAAATTATAATAAATAAATTAGAAATAGTAAAAAAACAAAAGTTAAAACAATAAGAATAAAATTGAGCTGAAAAGTGATATAAATGATAAACTATAAACTAAAAAAAATATTTGAAGTAGCTAAAAAAATTACATGAAGGAGTGGAGCGAGAAATATTTTCGATTTATATATGACCATGATGATATATATTGAGATTTTTTTACCAATTAATATTGTTCACAAAACACTGGCAAAATTTAATTAAAGTAACACCATATTCCCAAAAACCTTCAATATAATATACAAAAATATTTATATTTATTTAAATTTTTTACAAGATAATGTTCATATTTATTGGTCTTTTTTAGAGTCAAATTTAACCACTTTTATTATACTTCATTTCTCTTAAATTATAAGTCATTTGAGAAAAATATGTTTGTCATAGAGTATAGTAGGTTTGTTTTATATTATCAATGAATCATTGATACACCTTTTTTCTTATTATGCCCTTTTCTATATATTATCCTTTTTTTCTTCAACTTATTTAATTTATACTTCTCGAATCATTAATCCAGAGTACTTTTTGTAATATAACTTATAATTTACTCTTTTTTATACAGCATTAATTATATTTCGTAATTTGCATAAAATTGTAAAAGTGACTTATATTTTGAAAGTATCAAATAATGTCATTCTTAGAACATTTTCAACTTATATAAATATAAGTTTTATATTCTAATAATTATTTTATTATCAAGAAAAAAAATTATATATTTTAGTTCAGATTATTGTCGTGTAAAACTCTTTATATTAAGTGGCAAAATCTATTTCTTTAAGTAGCACTGATTATTTTCTTTGATAAAGTAGCACTAATTATCCAAAAAATATATATTTATAAATAAATTTATTTATTTATATTCTTAACTAACTCGATACATTTAAAGATATCAAACACATATATTTCAAATATTATTTCATTTTTTAAATGTTTAATATAATTGTGCATTTATTAGTATTTATCTTAAACTTTTTAGAGAAGTTGATCCTTATTATTTATTGATACAAAAGCCTGAGCTTTTCTTTTGACCAAATAAAATGATACTTGCTTCCTCCTATTCATGCGTGACATGAAATAATAAATGATTAAACTCTTATAGTCTATTTATTACGGCTTTTTTGAAAACGATTTTTGTACAATATTTTATATTTTTGTTATAATTCTTCAAAAAAAAAATTCAAATAAAGCCTTAAACGATAAATTGATTTAAAATAGTTTATCATAAAAATCAATTTAGCTATTTTATATTTTTGTTACAAATTTTTTGGATATCTTTTTTTAAAATAATTAAAATCAGAAACGGTTTTGAAAAATTTATCATAAAAATTATTTTTGAGATATATATTTATTTAAAAAAAGTAATTTACATACGTTAAATTCTCTAATAGTGAATATCTAAATTATTACATGTCAAAATTACTTTTTTTAATTTATTAATTAGATATATCAATTTTTTAATTATTTTTTTATTTACATTTCATTTTAGAGGAAGTAAATCGGAACTATATACTACATTTATTCCTAAATATAGAAACTCATAGATAAAATGACAGAAATTTAAAAAGTTGTTAGTATTATTAAACTTTTTGACACTAAATATTATTTTTACATGTTTATCTTCAAAAATTATATTTAGTTTAATGTTAATATCATATTATTTATCTTGAAAATTATAAGAGACACAAAATTTATCAAGAGAGTCTTATATTAAAAGGTAAAAATAGTACTAATTTTGAGTAAGTTTTCACAAAAATAATTTTTACAACTATAAACTTTATTTTTTATTTATAATTTATAACAAACTGAACTATTATAGGAAAAAGAACGAAGGAAATATTATATCAATCACTTCCAATTAATTATTCTCTTACTTTATGTTTATGACAAGTGAAATACATTTGACTAATAAGGATAATGACAATTGAAATACATATATAATCGATAAGGATAAATATTCAGTAAAATTATTATTCATTCTTTAATTTATTAATTTTACTTATTACATTTATCTCACAATAACTATCACATTTATAAAAATAATTTGTTCTAAAAAAATTATGCCTCTTAATTTTTAATATAATGTTAATTATTTTTTTAATTGTATCTTTTAATTTTTAGTTACAAACAATGTATCATATTTTTTATAAACAAATGTTAATAAAGAAATAATAAAATTAATTTTCTTAGGATTTGAACTTAAAGACTCCTTCGGTATCCTTGGTTTATTGTACTATATCTTCTAATTTACAACAATGTATCTTATTTTTAAGTTAATATTTTTCACTATTTTATTATAAAATATATCAATAATTAATAAAAATAATAAAGTAGTTCATAATTATCTTCACTCATCATAAATTACTTAAAATAAACAAATATTATAGTGATTTTAGAAGCAAAGGAATATATGAAACGTAACTTTAATTTTGACACGGAAGGTGCATTAGTTACTCCCTGATTTGGTGTTTTGAACATGAAAAATGACACAGAAAAAAGAGATGAAGAGGAGTAAAGTGTGGAAACACAAGAGTTTCATTACAGATTTCAAATAACGGGACCCAACCCAAACTAGTTCCCGGGAGAGGTGCATTGCATGTAAGACAAGTGTGTGAAACGCCAACACGCTTTTAATATCTATCTTTTTCCCTTTTTTTTTTTTAAAAAAAAAAAGAAAAGAAAAGAATAAATACAGGGTTATTTTCGTAAAAAGTATAAATCTCCTAAACGATATACCCTATCAAACAAATCCTTCAATTTTCCGCCAGCCCGGATCTTTCGCAACCGTGTTTCAGACCATTTTTCTTCCCACAGACCCAAAAGTCACTTCTCTTCATTTTTTAATTATTACTCCCCCTTCTTAGAATCATTAAACTAACCATTTCATAACTATTAAAAAATGTTTAAATAAAATAAACACTGATATTTTTTCTTAAAAAAATACAGAGATAATATATTAATATTTAATTTTAATCATTCAATCTATTATATTGTATTATATAATTTTTAATTATCTAATATCATAGTAAATTATAATTATATTTATTATAAAATATAATACTACTTTCAGTTTTTATGATAGAAGATAATTAAATTATAATTTAGTAAAAAAAAAATATAATTATTAGTTTATTTTCCATTTTTAATAATTTTTTTTGGCTTTCTAGTTTCCACTGCCTATAACTCGAATCAAAGTCTCTGCTTTTACGCTGAAACTCTTGTTGTTATAACAATCTCTCTCTAGAACTTTGTTGTTTGGTTGCATAGTTGCATGCATTTTCACCTCCTTCATCTTCTTCCTGTATTTAATTTTTTCAAAAAGAAAATAAAAAGAAACATTTACTCCACACAACACAACACAACACTACCATAAAAACGGTGTAGTGTAGTAACGCCACACTCAACACTCAAACACTAAACACACAAGAAGGACGGTGTGTGCATTTCGTCAACTCATTTTGTTTTTTTCTTATGACATAAAAACCGTTGTTCCTTTCTGTTTCAAAGACGTTGTTGTTCTGTGTCTATATATTTATTCATTCACAATGGCTCGTTCAACCACAACTAATAATAATAACTGGTTATCATTTTCACTCTCACCTATGGAAATGCCTCAGTTTAATCCATACGACGCCGCTTCATCCGTTTCTTCATCTCATCACCATCACTACTTTCTTGATAACTTGTATAACGGTATGCAACTTAACTTCACTACATTGCACCCACCCACGTCACTCTCTTTTATTTATTTATTTTTATTGTTAATTTTGCAGGATGGGGAAACGGAAACTCAAAGACGGAAGTACAAGAGCAACAACAAGCGCAGTCGATTTTCTTTATGGATTCGTCGAATGGACAGAGTGTGAACCACGCGCCACCACCGAAACTGGAGGATTTTCTCGGGGACAGTAATCAAACGGAGACGCAAGATTCGTCTCTTACTCACATGTACGATCATCAAAATTACTTCGGTGGGGACCACCACCAGGATCTTAACACCATTGCTGGTTTTCAAGCTTTTTCGAACAACTCTGGTGGCTCTGAAGTTGATGATTCTGGTTCTATTGGAAAATCATCGCAACCTGCATGTAATAACGACTTCGGAACTCATTCTATTGAGTCGGGGAACGAGTTTGGTTTCTCCACCGCCGCCGCCACCGCCGCCGCGAACGGTGCTTTGTCTCTCGGTGTTGCTCACAGTTCGGAGGAAACTGGAAGTGCTATCGCTGCTGCTGATTCTGATAGCTCTAAGAAAATCGTTGATACTTTTGGTCAGCGAACTTCGATTTACCGTGGCGTCACTAGGTAAAAATTCATCGTTTTTTTTCTGTGTTATGATTGTTATTATTATGAAAGTTTTTAATTTAATTTTTAATTTTGTAAAGTAAAGGATCTTTTGTTGTCACTCTTTGGAACTTGAAAAAAAGTTGCTAGGTTCTATAGATGCTGAGTTATACTCTCAGTTGTCAATCAATCATGAAAATATTGTGATAGTGATTTTTGTTATTTTAATTTTTGACTATGGTAATGTTGGTTGGTTTGTGAACGAAGTCAAGGTCATATAGATTTGATTTGGCCCCTTTCATTTTCATATTAGATTATAATTATAATCTTTTTGCTTTATTTATTTTGCAGGCACAGATGGACGGGTAGATATGAAGCACATCTATGGGATAACAGCTGTAGAAGGGAAGGTCAAGCAAGGAAAGGGCGTCAAGGTTAATTTTTTGAATCATTTTTTGTTGTGAATGAAAATGGAAAATTAAAAAGAATATTAATAATTAAAATATTGTTTATTTTTAATATGAGTCAATTAAATGTTGTTTATTTGATTCTGAAAAGTGTCTTCCATGCATTGAAGGTGCATTAATGTTTATAGAGTAGGAGGACACCTGGGTTACTTATTACTTTGATTGATTGATGTTGCTGTGTAATGGTATATATATATATGACTATGATTGTGAATATATTTTATTATATTTGATTAAAATGATACTAATAATATTTCTTCATATTGTACTTTGTTCACTGTTGTTGTTCTGCAATTGATTTGATGAAATGTGCCGCCATTTTGCTGCTCCATGTCTAGACTCATCTGAGTCTGAATTTCTCTCTGCTTCTTCCTTAATAAACTCATAATAACTGTGATCATATATTATATTTGTGTTGTGTATAATTTAAAAAGGGGTTTTTATTTGATTTTACTATCTTTTGCTTTTTGCTTTCAAAGCTGCGTTTGACCACATCATCTATCACACCATCACACTGTATTGAAATTTGTACTTTTACTTACATATGAGGTAGTGAAGTGTCTACTGTTAACTGAAATGTTTTTTGACAGTGTCTTTTCTCAGAATATAATGTTCTGAAACTAACTCACGGGACTTGTTATTTAGATCTCATCCTGTTGCAGATTGATGGATAGATACGAATTACATCAAAATAATTATAATAATGTAATGTGTCAAAGTAAAGGCAAAAAAGATAAATGTTCTGCTTGTTTATATTTTATGATGCAATGAGAAATGGAGAATTCCTCATTTTTTTTAAGCAGGTTTCAGATATGTTTTTTTTTACTATGGACTAGTAGCTTTCTTTTGGGGTTATTGAAAAATTTAATTTGTACAAGTTTAATTGTTTGAACTTTTTGGTGAGTTGTTGTACTAAAAAAAGAGAGGATTGGGATGATAGATGTGATGATTATAATCCAATGTACAGTAGTTTTCGATCCTACGTAGCAGCTATAAAGGGCGAGAGAGAAAAAAAAAGTTGGTTATGCGCATGCACTGTGATTGGCAATCATACTTTTTATTTTGGTCATTTTGCTTGCATTTTTAGATTATAAAGTAATTTTTGGCAGATAAATTTGACTATATTCCATAAGATGTTATTTTGATGATATTTTTGGCTTTTCCTTTGCATGGAACGTCACTTGGTGCTTGCTTTTGTTTGCTGTCATTCATCTTTTTGACTCTTCTACAGTCTATTTGGGTAAGCAGTTCTTTTTGTTAATTAGTTTTTTTTGTTAATAGTGCTTATTTATTTCATATTGTTAATTTTAGAAAGATATACATGGTTTATATGTAACATTGTAAATTAATTTGTTATGGTTATAGGTGGATATGACAAGGAAGAAAAAGCCGCAAGATCCTATGATTTGGCTGCTCTCAAGTATTGGGGCCCCACAGCTACTACCAACTTTCCTGTAAGAGTCACTTCTTCTTTAGTTGCCAATGTACAAGAAAATCTACTATAGAATCATTTTTATTTCATATTCACATTGCATATACATACTACTATATAATTGTTTGCTAAAGAGAACGTGGTTGGTGTGAAACAAAATATGCTTTACTTGGTACACCAAATGTTGAGTCCAAGGTGTCACTTCTTAATGCCAACTTGCAAATTGGTAAGAATAAAAAAAAAATAAAAGGGTTGGATCTACAACTTCATCTTTGCAACGGTTGCAAAATCGTTGGATCTAAATAATTGGATCTTTCACTTAAAACCAACGGCTCTGCATTAGCTACACGCGAAATATCACATTGTGCATGGATTTTTATTACACCTTGCATGACTTACCTTATATGTTTCAAGAGTTCTTTCTGTTTTTATATTAGCAATGAAATCACTATTCGAGATTAAAGTTTCTTTTTTATCATCAATTCAATCACTATTTACATATTTTTATTTTCCTATCTAGGAATAGATCACTTTACTTATATGACTTAAATGTATCATATTTCTCAGGTTTCCAATTATGCAAAGGAATTGGAAGAGATGAAACTCGTAACAAAGCAAGAATTTATTGCGTCATTGCGAAGGTATGCTTGAGTTGGCCTATTATTAAAATTGTTACACTATTTACATGCAGCTACTAAAACTAGAATATGAATTCTATGCAGGAAGAGTAGTGGCTTTTCTAGAGGAGCTTCCATCTATAGGGGTGTTACAAGGTTTGGAAATTTTAAATGACAGTAGCTTGTTGAAGCATGCAATTCATGTAACTTTTGTTCTCTCAGTTCTTTGTTTAACACGTTTTGCGTTGTGCAGGCACCACCAACAGGGTCGATGGCAAGCACGAATTGGCCGTGTTGCCGGAAACAAAGACTTGTACTTGGGAACATTTGGTAAACAATTTACCTTAAAAATTATCATTAGATTTGTATAATGTGTTATTTGTTTATATTAAATATTGATATGTTCATTCTTGTTATAACAGCAACTGAAGAAGAAGCAGCAGAGGCTTATGACATAGCAGCCATAAAATTCCGTGGCGCCAATGCAGTAACAAACTTTGAAATGAACAGATATGATGTGGAAGCTATAATGAAGAGTTCTCTTCCAGTTGGTGGTGCAGCTAAACGCATGAAGCGTTCTCTTGAATTGGAACAGAAAGCTTCTGTCATCAACATTCAGCAGAACAACACCCAACAACAGTATGCTGCAAACCTGAATAACAGCAGCAGCAACAGCATCAATTTCTCAGCCATTCATCAACAGCATCAGCAAATTGCTTCCATCCCTTATGGAATTCCGTATGATTCGAATGCGGCTTATTATCATCATCACAACCTGTTCCAACATTTTCAACCCAATACAAATGATGGCAGTGCTGAATCTGTTGCAACTTCCACCAATGCAGGAACTGGTCTCTCTGCTATGCCACCAACTTCAGCAGCTGAGTTCTTTTTATGGCCTAATCAGTCTTATTAATGACTTAGTTATCAATTAATTAGTTTATCTTAGCTAACAAAAATCAAAGGGTAAAGCTATAATCTCTGGCACAGTTCAGTTGACTCTCTTTTATCTACTCTATATGATTAAAGTATTAACTTTTTAGGTACTAAGAAAGAAAGATTATTGAGGTTTTTTGAGTTCTCTAGTTTTAGTTACAGTGGGAAGCTGGATTATGTAACTACTCAGAATATGAGGAATATTTTTAGTCGTGCATATTATAGTCTTGCTCATGAGTTCCTAAATGCTTCTCTTAACTTGCAGTGGTTGTTGTTGTGTGCTGATGATAACCTTTGTTTTATATTCAAGTGATTAGAGGATAAAGAAAGGAATGTCTAAACTTGTGAGATTATTAGACATGGTTCAATTTCTAGATGTTTTTAAAATAAAGTTTTGAAATCAAATATGGTGGATAGTCATAGATTACTATCTACTGTCTCAATGTCCATCATTCATATTTTTAGAAGAAAAATTAGAGATAATGTTTTTAAAAAGAATGCGGAATATTTTTTGCTATGCGTAAATAAATAGATAAATTAGAATATATAGTTAAATTGGAATATAGACAAATTAGAATATGCAATTCCAATACAAAATAACAACAATAAAAAATTAAATATAAACACGCTACAATTTTAATGGGAAAAACTAAGTTTAAAGTGAGGATAAAAACTATGTGATTTAGCATAAGAAAATCTTTCAATAAAGTCTTTGTAGTAGCAATTGAGAAGATTAAAAATCATGTGATTTAGTATGAGAACACATTTCAATTTATAAAATGAAATGGGATAAAAACCATAGTATGAGAAAACATTTCAATTTATAAAATGAAATGGATTAAATAGAGTTTTTGTAGTAGCACTTGAGAACAACAATAATCAAACATCTTTTATTAACCATGGAAATCAAGCAATAACAAAACACCTATGCAATAGTGGGCTTACCAAAGTGACTAAAAGATAATGCAAAACTACTAATAAAATATATTTATAAATCAAGTTTAATGAAAAAAACTATATACTAAGAAATTAGAGCAAAAAGGGAGTAAGTTTTTTTTGTACAACTATCCATTACAATTTTTAATATAAATGAGATGTACAATTCTATCTAAATGTTTCACACTTTATGTCAAGTAAATAATGATATAGCTAATTAGCTATGATGGGCACCTCAACACCACCCTATGTATTCTCTAGAGAGAGAATATCGTTTAAATCACTAATGAAACACCAAAGATTAATTGCCAAAGAAGCAAGAGAATGATGAAGGTCCCAAGAATGTCGTCTTTAAGAGCTGAATGCAAACCCTTGAAAGATGTAAGTGTCTAGTTGCTCTTGTTTGTGTATTGAACATGAATATTGAAAAAGAAAAAAAAAGAATAAGTATAATGCTTAAAATTAGTTTAAATGACATGTTGAGTAGTATTAAAAATTATGTTATAAAACTAATTTACAAATGTTATGACGTAGTAACTTAGATAGAATGTAATAGGTCAATTTATGAGAGAATTCTATTATAAAGTGTCGGATAAAGACACTAAAGTGATGACATTTTGTTTATTTATGAGTAAGGTCGATCTTTCTAATGAAAATGTTGTTGTAACTTCTTAAACTTACAATACATATGATCAAATGCTATTTACATAGGCCTAAATGCTAACAAAGTGACCTAAATGTGTTAGTCACTGTTTGAACTATGTGAATTGTACAATATGGATATCTATTGTGCTTGGGGGACGCTTCAAGCAAGCATTGTATACTTGCAAAACAAAGCTCGATCGACACGTCTATCATCTTTATCAACAGCAAAAGAGTAACTATAACTAAGAAATAGTAAATGTCACTTGTTTTATTAAAATGGACCAACACTTAAGTAAGGAAAAATGTATCTGATTTATAGACATGATCAAGAACCACCTTAAGATTTTTCAAGCCTCAACAGTTTCAACTTAAGATACTCATGGTTCTTGATAGGTCTAGGGAACCATGCTCGGCGACTAAAAATGCTTCAATTTGCTCTAAAGATTGGTGTGTGTTGGTTTGTCATTTTTTTGAACGCCTTCCATAGGCTTATGAAGTAGACACTTGTGCCATGGTGATTTTATTAATTTCTCAAATTATTGACAATTATTGTTGGACTTGATTGCACCACATTTATGTCTTTGGTTACGCAAACTCCTGCATGAATCGTTGCAGGGTGTGTCGAAAACCTATATGTATTATAGAAGGTGTATATAGTTGTATATAGCTAATCTTTAATTAAAAAATTTAGCTACGAGTTAAAGAAATAAGTGGCCATTAGTTTCCTTCTAATTATAAGTTAATTATTGTTTTGTAAATGTTCCCATTAGCATACAAAAGTGTTTTTTTTTTTAACTATATAGCTACAGTTTGTAAAATAAAAATAAAAAACTACATAGTTACCATATTGTCATGGTAATGTTACACCCGATTATCAATGTTACATCCGATTATCAAGAAAAAACTTTGTAGTTAGATCCAATAGATTGAAATTTTTTCTTTCTATTTTTCTTTTACCAATATATCATGATTTATTTTTATTTACCAAATCCAGCATTATATCATATATTTTCTTTTGTCAAAAAAGTATTATATCATTTTTTATGGCTTCTTTATTTTTAATTATTTTTACCTTAAAAGTCATATGAACAACTTCTCTATATTGTATGGACCTCTTGAATACGATATTTAACGAACGTGTGCCAACATAAATATCTTGTAGATGCGGATTTTTTGGAATTTATTTTAAATTAAAGATTAAAAAAATATAATAATCTATTATCTATTATCTATATTTAAAACAGACCCCGCCACCTCACCCTGAATGCCACCTCAGTCCATTTCATCCACATGTACAAATTTTTTCAACATTAGCCAAAAATTTGATGTGGACCTCTCCTCCTTTCTCCCCTCTCAATTATCATCTCCTCATTTCTCCCCTCTCAATCATCCTCAATGCCTAATCTCTTTCAATCCTGCTCTCAATCCCTAATATCCTAATCCTAATATCAATCCCTAATATCCTAATATCAATCCCCCTTTCTCCCGATACCATTCCTCTCTTTTTTCCACCCATTTCTTTTGTTTTATCTTATGTATATTCTTTTTTTTTTTCAATATATTCATATAAACTGTTATTACCTTTATAATTTAACTCTTTTTCCTGAATGCATCTTATGATTATCATGTATTGGAAAGTAAAACATATTCCATACCTCGATACAATGAATTGCAATAAAATCGGATATAGTATAGGTTGTTTACAGTACAAGGCAAACAACAACATGAGATCCAACTTCACACCACAATATTAATTCTTCTTCAAAAAAGAAAAAAAAGAAAAAGAAAGAACGGAAGAAAAAGAAAATAAAAGAGGACAAAAAAAAAAGGAGATCAAAGATATCACGTTAAAAAAAATTCATTCATTCATTCATTCATTCATTCATTCATTCATTCATTCGTTCATTCGTTCATTCGTTCATTCGTTCATTCGTTCATTCGTTCGTTCATTCGTTCGTTCATTCGTTCCTTCGTTCATTCATTCATTCATTCATTCATTCATTCATTCATTCATTCATTCGTTCATTCGTTCATTCGTTCATTCGTTCATTCGTTCATTCGTTCGTTCATTCGTTCGTTCGTTCGTTCATTCGTTCGTTCGTTCATTCGTTCGTTCATTCATTCGTTCATTCATTCCTTCATTCATTCATTCATTCATTCATTCATTCATTCATTCATTCATTCATTCATTCATTCATTCATTCATTCATTCATTCATTCATTCATTCATTCATTCATTCATTCATTCATTCATTCATTCATTCATTCATTCATTCATTCATTCATTCATTCATTCATTCATTCATTCATTCATTCATTCATTCATTCATTCATTCATTCATTCATTCATTCATTCATTCATTCATTCATTCATTCATTCATTCATTCATTCATTCATTCATTCATTCATTCATTCATTCATTCATTCATTCATTCATTCATTCATTCATTCATTCATTCATTCATTCATTCATTCATTCATTCATTCATTCATTCATTCATTCATTCATTCATTCATTCATTCATTCATTCATTCATTCATTCATTCATTCATTCATTCATTCATTCATTCATTCATTCATTCATTCATTCATTCATTCATTCATTCATTCATTCATTCATTCATTCATTCATTCATTCATTCATTCATTCATTCATTCATTCATTCATTCATTCATTCATTCATTCATTCATTCATTCATTCATTCATTCATTCATTCATTCATTCATTCATTCATTCATTCATTCATTCATTCATTCATTCATTCATTCATTCATTCATTCATTCATTCATTCATTCATTCATTCATTCATTCATTCATTCATTCATTCATTCATTCATTCATTCATTCATTCATTCATTCATTCATTCATTCATTCATTCATTCATTCATTCATTCATTCATTCATTCATTCATTCATTCATTCATTCATTCATTCATTCATTCATTCATTCCTCACTCACTCACTCACTCACTCACTCACTCACTCACTCACTCACTCACTCACTCACTCACTCACTCACTCACTCACTCACTCACTCACTCACTCACTCACTCACTCACTCACTCACTCACTCACTCACTCACTCACTCACTCACTCACTCACTCACTCACTCACTCACTCACTCACTCACTCACTCACTCACTCACTCACTCACTCACTCACTCACTCACTCACTCACTCACTCACTCACTCACTCACTCACTCACTCATTCATTCACTCACTCATTCATTCATTCATGAAATTTTGCAAATTTAAAGCCGAGACAACGACCCGCATGTTGAAGCCGGGAAAACGACTCGCACCCGATTAATACTTACATTCTCCACAACTTATCGTGCTAAGTTATGTGTCGGTTATTTTGTTATAATTAAGAGTTAGTCTTTGATCTAAAATGCTTAGCGGAGTGGAAAACAACTATAAAGGTCAACAATTTTTTTTTTGAACCCAATATAATAAAATACATTCAAGAATTGAAGTATAAAACAAATAAATCACAAATAGTGTCTCAATTCAAAAATAAGTAAAAGAAGAAAGGATTAACATCATCAAATAACACTATCTGTACTCCAACAGCAAACAATATCTGCTATTTATTTTTAAGAGAAATGAAAAGATGCTTCCAACTTAAATCAATCAGTGAATGTTGCTTCTTGCAGAGAAATGAAAAGATGAACCAAATCTCTGTATATGCACTTTCCTTGTCTTACCTATGACACACCTGTTAACAACAAAAGAATCAAAATGAACAATGGCTTCTAACAGTCATGTCTCAGAACCAAATCTCTATTCGGATCAATGAAATGATTTTAAAAAATTGAAATCGAGAGAACATCAAATCTGATACTGAGGGCAAGTTACATAAAATAGAAATTGAAGATATTACCTAAGGATAAATATATTTTACTGAAACACAAGTTAACATTATTTAGAACCAAGAATCAATGTGGATTCTTAATTATCTACTTCTACTTGTTGCATTTATTTATGCTTCATATTGCACAAACTAACAAAGCAGTGAACCTTTTAGTTTTCATTTACTTGTTCAGAATTGTGGAACAAAGTCTTAGACTTCAAATTGAGGACCACTTCACATGATGCAGCCGCAATAAATGCAGTGGTACGGTAGTGTCTGCAACTAAATCAGTATCCAATTGCACTATGACTTTAAAACACAGATAGTCCTCACACAAATTATTTGTCTATCTTTGTGTTTATATCATAGATTTAGAGGGTATTTTAGTTCTTTCCTTTGTGTTTATATCACACAAAATCTTTAGTTCTTCTGCAATTTTACTCTATCTTACTATGATGCTTTTTGCTGAAAGAAATTCGTTGATCTTATTCATATTGGAGATCTAATTAATCAAATTCTTCTCAAAGATTCTTCTAATACAACGAATGTTGAACGATTGTTTTTTTATCAACAGAAGAACTGTATTAAAACATAAGTGTGTGGAAATAATTAAGGATGCTACAACCGATTACATCAAATAATTAAGTGTATTAACACAATTTGTTAGTTATAATTATATCAACAAATATATAAATCTCTCCTAAAAAACAATATATAAATCTCAGTAGTTTCGATAAACTTGACTATTTTATAGATTTACTAGCTTATACAAACAATCACACAAATAAAATTGAACAATTCTGTGGATAGAGGCATAAAAGAAAATCATACCTGACTCATATTATCACTTCATCATTTATACGTAAGACTAGGTTGGACAGATGCTCCAACCTCTGACTTTTATACCTTGCTTCTAATAGAGGGCATTTCACAATTCTCAGTATCTTAAGAGAGGAAGGCAATGTGTCTTCTAACAAATACTCAAGCCTTGGACAATCATTAAAGCAAAGTGCTTCTAAAGAGGAAAGGTGTCGAAGTCCATTTCCTTCAAAGGATTTAATTTCAGAGAGATGATGGATAAATAGATCCCTAAGGGAAATAGGCAACAATATCTCCTTCAACAAGGTGTTAACAATATCATCATCACTTCCAATACTCAATGTTGAAAGAGCAGTAAGGCGTTGGAGACCCCATTCAAATATAGGTGTTGTTATTCTCACTGATCCAATATAAATATATTCTAAATTGGGAGGTAGGCAAGCTCCTTCACAAAATGATAGTTTTGGAAGATTTTTGAGATACAAATATTCTAGAGAGGTTAGAGTTTCCATCCGTGGAGTCAAAGATGACGGAAGAAGCAAAGATGTTTTTGAAATAAAAATGGATTCCAAATTTGTACAGGAATCAATGTGAAGTCTTCGGAGTGTTGGGAAACCATCCAATGCGAATGAGGTAAGTGAATTACAACTTTTCGCTAAATGCAAATTCACAAGCGATGTGTAATTGCCCCATGTTTCAAGAGGCAAGAATGCTAAATTCTCACAATTATAAATAGTAAGTGATTGCAATGAAGTGGGTAGACCATCTGTTGGAAAAGCACCAAGAGACGGAATATCATAGAGTTTCAAGGATTGAAGACAATTGCTGCTCATAATCATTTTAGGTAATGAAAATAGTGTATCATAGTAACGAATAAATAAACTCTGTAGTAGACATGGAGAATCATTCTCAGGTAACAACCATTGGGTCTTTTCACTCACAGGTAACAACAATTGGGTCCGTTCAGAAACCATTAGAGAATTCTTATCTTTTTCAATCCTTATTTTTTTTAATGAGGAGACCCAATGTAAAGTAGTATGCGGTGTTGTCAAGAGACTATCACAACAAGTTATGCTAACTTCATCTATTGAAGAAAGATGGTTAGGCATATGTCCCATTAGTTTTGGACATTGCCTTAACGACAAAGTTCTAAGACGAGGGAAAGCAACTTCACCACTTTCATAGTGTATCCATTCCTTCCAATTCGGCATGCAAACAAAATACAGTTTCTCGAGAGATCGAAATGGTTGGAATGAAGAAATGGAAGGTTCTAATGTCATCCCATAGAATTCTATCCCAATTATTTCCATTTTCATACCACTAATAGTCAAGTCCTTGAGAGAAGGTAGTTGTCCTAGTGGTGGAACTGTTATGCAATATTCACAATTAGAAATGCACAAGGACACCATGTTTGAAAAAGAAGAATCTCCCAGCCAACTCGGAAAGCTTGTGCCTCCATATAGGTCAATGCTCAGTTTATTGAGATTTAGTGACGGTTTCAACATATCAAGCACATCTTTCTCCATTCGCGAGTCTTCAGTTTGCTTGCTCCATTGTAACTCTAACTCCTCAATATGTTCTTTGCTTCTCATGTTGGCATCACTAGCGTCAACGGCGTCGATGACATTATGCAGGTTCTTGATGCAAAGCTCTCCTTGTAGGTTAGGAAACTTCCCAAGATCTTTGACACTTAACCCAATTTCTTGCTTGCCAACTACAAAAACAGTTAATGTCTGAAGGTTTTCTAGTCCAACAATTTGCTTTGGCATCTCATTTATGTTTGTCTCACTAATATCCAAGTGACGTAAGTTAATCAACTGTCCGAAACATAGTGGCAACTCAGTAAGATCCATGCACCCCATTAAATTCAAGGTTTGCAAATTGTAAAGTTTACAAATTGCATCAGGCAAGCTTTTGATTCCAGTGAATGAGAGATCTAGATATTGCAACAACACCATTCTACCAATTGATTCTGGTAGTGTGGTTATGTTTCGATAACTACTTAAGGACATCACACGTAACCTTATGAGTTTGGGTAGCAAATCTTCAACAACCTTTCTAGATAAGTAATAATCATAACTGAAGTCGAAAAGGTTAACGGGTAGGAAGCTTCGCAAGCATTTGAAATTGTCCAGAACTTCAAACTTTTTGAAAATGTCGTAAAATTCTTGATTATATGACAAATGACGAACATTTTTAGAGATTTTACTACTACATTCAAGCCTGAAATAACTTTTCCCAGATACCATTGAGGCTAAATCATTAACAAGGTCGTGCATAACAAGCTCTTGTCCTCCAAAATCACTGTCTGATTGTTGTACTTGAATTAAGGATCTGGACAACAATTCATTGACGTAGTCGTCGCCTACTTCTTCAGGTGTTTTATTTTCTAGAGAATGCTCTAGGAAGCCTTCTGCCATCCACAACAAAACCAATTGCTTCCTATAAAATGGAACAATCATCATCTGATAACGTCTCTACTTTATGAATGGGGAATGTGTGTGCAACCTCAGCAACTTTTTGGTGGCGTGTTGTGATGATGACCCTACTTCCAATTTTTCCGTTAATCAAAGGAGTTACTAGTTCATGCCAATCATTATAATTGTCATTCCAAAGGTCGTCCAGCACTAACAAAAATCTTTTATCACTCAAGTTTTTATTTAATTCACGTCGAAGAAAATCAAGATTAGCGCTTTCACTGCCTCGTGAAGTGATAGATTCAAGCAGCGATTTAGTTACTCTCAAAATATTGAAATCCTCCGACACACAAACCCAGACTTTCAGATCAAAATGTTCTTGTACTTTTTTATCATTGTAAAGAAGTTGGGCAAGGGTTGTTTTGCCAACACCCCCCATGCCCCAAATTGCCACAACACCAATATTATTACTATTTGTGTCACTGTGTGATAACAACATACTAATTAGTTCCTCTTTATCATCCTTCCTACCAACCATAAAAGATTCATTTACCATTGAACTCGAAGGCGTTCTACGAGAAACTCTCCCGCTCACAGTTTGCAAGCCAAGGATGTTTCTCTGCTGAGCAAAAAGCTGCAGCCTTTGACACATAATCTTCATTTGTAAATTGATCTCTGCGTAGATGTTTTTAAATGGAGATGAAATGAGGTTCCATACCTGACCAGTAATGTTTTCACCTTGTTTGCCCTCCATCTTGCACCGCAGGGCATCGTAATTGATTTGGTTGAGCAAATCCTCAGCATCAAAGATTGCATCTTTCAATTCATCTAACCATGTTTCGACAGCAGTGTTGGTGATCTGCTTCATCTCTGCATCATCCAGCACAGCTTGAAGAGCGAGCAGTGTTGTTTTCAACTCTGCCAACAACGACTCATTCAGTTTGGTGTTTTTGATGTAATCACGAAATTCAGTTGAGGCAAGTTTCTCAACTAAGGTTTGAACAGTTGCAGAGAGAAAAGCCCCTCCAACCAAAGTTGCAGCCATCTTGTATTGTTACTGTGAATGTGAAATAGCAAAAGGAAGGAAGTTGAAACTAAATTGAGAGCTATGAAGATTTAATTGAAGGACATTGTTGTGTTGTGAATGAATAATTAAAGTCAACGCTGCCAAGAATGCACACCACTAAATAATATATATATATATATATTTTATATATTAGTATTATTGTGAATCAGATGTTAAAATTTAAATAATAATATAACTTGTTGATATTGTGTCGTAGAGCATTTTTTTTAGTTGAGTTTATTTGAATAATTATTATATGTGAGTATATAAACACATTTTTGAGAATTTTTGTAGAATGTTTTAAAAAATGTAATTGTAACTAATTTATATATTAAATTTTACCCATTAAATTATTATGTTAAAGTTTTAGTTATATTTTAATGAATAAATAAAATTTAAAATTGTTAAAAAATTAAAGGTTTGATAAACCGACTTGTAATTTAGGCTAAATTACATTTGTGGTCCTTTAACTTAATTTCAGGTAACCTTTTAGTCTTTTATCTTTTTTTTTTTCCAACTTGGTCCTTTATTTTAATTTTAAGTGACAATTTGATATTTTATGTTTTAAAATTTCAACAATGATATCCTTTTTTATACAAAAATTCAAAAAAAAAAATTCAATCAAAATTCATAAAATTAATTATATTCTTCAATATAATACAAATTTCATCAAATTTGTAAGCAAATCTTCAAATAAACTCATATTTTCATACTTTATTTGATATTTTTAGGAATAAAGGACTAAATCAGGAAAAAAAAGATAAATGACTAAAACGTTACCTGAAATTAAGTTAAGGGACCACAAATGTAATTTAGCCTATAATTTAATATCTTATATACATTTCACTCATTATAGATTATGAAAAAATAAAATGAAAAGAGTATTATATAAAAAATATATACACAATAAAATATAGTAATAAGTAAAAAGTTAATAGAATATTAACCATTAATCATTAATGGTTTAAATGATGAACCAAATAATCTGTTTAAATTAATATGTTAATTAATAATTTGTTAAATTTACATATTTTTAATTACACATTATTTTAAAGAAAAACTAATTGCTAAATATTCTTTCACTTTCTCAAACATTACTTATTTCGTATTTGAACTCCAAATTTTCTTAGAGTCTCAATTCTCTATAAACCGAAAGTATTTAAAATTAAATAATTTAGTTATATGAATCATTGTATTTGAAAGTTTACACAATGAAATAGATAAATAATATTATATTTAAATTTGACAATTTAAGTTTCTTATTTTATCTTCACTTTTGTGGCAATACAATCATTATTGTTCATAATTATGTTGAATTATTTCCAAACATGCAAGGGCATGAATTTTTAGTGTTGAAATTGTATTATTTATTGTAATTATTATTTGTAAATATAAGAGATATCATATTTTGATAAAAAGATGGATCTTCAAGAAAACAATCAAATCTCGTGATGATAATGTGGAAGATTTTATACAAAGTAATAATTTGTCAGTAGCAAAACAATATATATGTATATATATATATATATTCATAAATGAAAAGAATGTTAAACTCTTTCCGAGTTAAATTAGGTCAAAGAGGATATGGTAATGCGTACAAAGCAAGTTTACCTGGTGATTTTAGAGTAGCAATGAAAGTAACAAACGAGTCTAAGATAAATGGAGAAAAACTTATAAATGAAATTGATAGCATTAATATAACATCTCATGTGAACATCGTCTCA
Organism: Cicer arietinum; assembly: GCF_000331145.2. Lineage (NCBI taxonomy): Eukaryota > Viridiplantae > Streptophyta > Magnoliopsida > Fabales > Fabaceae > Cicer > Cicer arietinum. Next base: position 9,467,923 of record NC_021167.2, on the reverse strand, counting down.
CTCATGGTTTTTTTTTTTATGAGAACCAAACAAAACTGATATATGAATTCAAGCCTAATGGAACACCAAGTTTATTTATAATAGTGTATTTCCTTATATTATTTGTAATTTGGATTGGAACACATTATACCAAATTGCTATAGGAATTATTCGAGGATTATAGTACGTCCATCAAGGATGTCTTTGAAAGATTTTATGTGTTGATATCGGATCAATGCATTTGGACACATGCTTCTATCTTTTTATTGTGACATTTTAATAGCTCTTTATAGTCTAGATTAACTTTTTAGCTTGTTTCTAAACTTTGAGTGGAAATTGAATTTTAATTTTATTATTTGCATATTGATCTTTGTTCGCTCTGTAGACTATAACGTGATATATGGATATCTGATTGATGCATTTGAGCAGACGTTGGAAAGCTAAAAATTAGAGCTACAACTTTTATGTTGGAACAAAAACCTAATACCAAACTTTACTAGGTCTAAACTGTAGATTACTTGATCTGAGCTTTTCGGAATAAGTTTAAGTAGTGGATCACTTGTTTAAAAGCTTTTCGGAATAAGTTTAAGTAGTGGATCACTTGTTTAACAGCCCAAAACAAGTACTAGTACAATATATTTTTAGTTTTTTTTAGAGGCATGCTGTTTTTTCTTATTTTCATGGAAGGCTAAATTTCGCAGACTAATCCACTATTTTAGAGTTTCATCAAAATCTTGAAGTTTATTTTATAATGTTAATTTTATATTATGCTTCTATTTATTTTTATTTGATTATATTTTTATTATGATTGTTTAATTCAAATATTAATAGGATTGATAAAATTAGTTCGACAAAATTCGGTTTCTATATTATATAAACTGTAGTTTTTGGACGCTTGATGTTTATTGGTAATACATCGATTGTTGTGATGCTTAATTCAGTCAAAGAAACATAATTCACATAGGGTTACGCTTGTGTGATCAATTCTATTGTCAAATAGGAATAGAGTCACAAATTATAAATTAAATCCGTTGATAGAATATGTGATGAATGTTAATTTAAATCCGTTGATAGAATATGTGATGAATATTAAAAAATAATACACCACTTAGCCTAAGTCGAGGCCCGAGTTGGGTGGGTACGTAGCAATGTGCGCTCGTGTGATGGTCTGTTTGCGTGTGTTCTCACCCCTTCACAAAGTTGAATATTCCTTAGAGTTGGGGCACACCTCAATTGCCATAGATCTCCATTTTATAAATACTACTTTGATTTTGTAGGGACTTTTTAAATATTAAAAGTATCAAATGTTGTAAAAAATAATTTTTAAAATAGACTATGAATAAATATTTTTAGACTAAAATATTGAGAATTTTTTTATATAAAATAAAATAAAATTTAAAAAATGTATATAAAAAATTATTACATTTCAAGAATTCTTCTCGATAGTTACTTTTTTTCATCTCCAATGGGATATCAAATAAGTTGTGTGTTTCTTACTACATAATTGTTGGTCATGCTTTTTCAGGTCAGTTAGAGGAAATTTTATCTCTTCCAAAAAATTTATGATTGCATTATAATGATTTTAAATGGTGACTAGACTCACTCTAAGAAGTGACAAATCTTAAATTCAAATCTAAACTTTTACATAATGTGCTACTAATTGAATATTAATATTTTTATTGCTGCAATTAATTTGTTCTAATCAGAGAATACTAAATTTTATTCTAGCGATTATAATTACAGTAATTTTATTCAATGCCGAAGGCTAGACCACTCCAATATAATATATCAATCGCTTTAATTTCAATGGCACCGAACTGATATATATTTTCAAGATTTCTAAACAGATCCGATAATTGCCAACACTTTTTTTAAAAAAAATTTAAACTATTTTATACTTTATTAATTAACCCTTTTATAACTCTCTAATTTTCAAAGGAATGAGGAACATAGTAATCCATAGTAAACCATAATTGTATTGATGAGTCATTGAGTGATAGATTAAAGCTGAAATTATATAATGTATGAAATAATTGTATTTAGGCAAGTGAAAAAGTTTGCATTATATATTAAAGAAACAAAACATAATGGAATAGAAGATGAATTTGAAATGTGCCACATCAGAATTTTGGTGAGTTGACAAATATTGGAGGATATATGGCATAGATGAAATTTTTTGGAGGGTTCTGTTTTAATTATTATAACTAGATTATGGCCCGCGCGCTGCGCGGATATTAATTAATTAATTTTATAAGTTTTATAAGTAATATTTTATGTATTATAAATATAGTTATCCTATAATATTATTTTATTGATTTGTAATAATTGAATATGATTAGGAAATTTAAAATGAGGAAAAATCATGTTTATCACAATCATCTAATTTAATTTTTAAAATATTTTGTAAAATTCATATGATAACTTATTATATATGATAATTATTTGACTCATTGTACTTTGATTGTTAATTTATTTTTCAACATATAATAGTATTTGTATTTATTTGACGAAATAAAATGTAAAATACAAACCCAAAAATAAGATGTAAAAATTTATAAATATGCTTTACTATTTAATATTTTTTATTTAAAAAAAAATATTAATGTTGAATTATATTGTAGCGTAGTCTAAATTTATTTGTTTTATTATTATGATGTTTTAATTGTGAGCATGAGAAGTTATTGTAAAAAAAAATTATTGAATATATTTCATCAAAAGTTTGTAAAAAAAAATAAGTTGTTGTGGCATCGGGAGACTATTTTAAATTTATATAATAGATGATAGATTTTAAAAATTGGAAGTAACTTTTTTAATAATTTTTCA
>NC_021167.2:9460220-9464913 GCF_000331145.2 Cicer arietinum | reverse complement strand
TTTTTATATATTCGTATTTTATGATTATTTTTAATAAATTTATGTATTTTCTGTCAAATAGAATATATATATTTTTATTTTATAAAGTGTTACTAAAAAAATGGATTGACATTAATGTAATTTAATTTTTAACGTATAAAATCATTACTCACAATAAGTGAAATGATATAATTGTTCATAAAAGGAAAATTAAAAAAAGAATATTTATGTCGATATTTATGAGTGATTAGATGATTTATTTTATTTAATGACTAATAATATAAATTATTACCATTGGTAAATGACTAATAATATTATAAAATAACTTATAAAATAATTTGATAATAATATAAATTATAAGTTATTATCAAATTGTAAAATAATTTGACTATTTAATATTTTTTATTTTAAAATTTAAAAAATGTTAATATTGAATGTAGCGTAGTCTAAATTTATTTGTTTTATTAGTATGATTTTTTAATTGCGAGCATGAGAAGTTGTTGTAAAAAAAATTATTGAATATATTTCATCAAGAGTTTGAAATTAATTTTATTAAATATTTACATATACTTTAAATCAATTTTAGGTATTTAAAAGTTTTAACTATTTGTTTGTGCAATTGAATTATAGTTATGTTGATATGTACCAAAAATAAAGTTTATTAAAAAATAATTTAATTTTATGCAATACTTTAAATCAATTTTAGGTATTTAAAAGTTTTAACTATTTGTTTGTGCAATTGTATTGTAGTTATGTTAATATGTACCAAAAATAAAGTTTATTAAAAAATAATTTAATTTTATGCAATACTTAAATTTTCATTTATTTTTTAACATTCAAATTATCATTATAATAAGAAAAATTAAAATAAAAAACAGCATTCAATTATAAATATATAATTTAATTGATAAAAATTTAGTGTTAATATATTTTTTCAAAACACATATATATATTAAACTTTTGTTAATTATATTTTTTAATATATTTTCATATATTATAATTTTAAATAAATATGTGTATTTTAATAATTGGAAGTAACTTTTTTAATAATTTTTTTCATATATTCTTATTTTTTGATTATTTTTTATAAATTTGTCTATTTTTTATCAAATAGAATATATATTTTTATTGTATAAAATGTTACTAAAAAATGGACTGACATAAATTAAAGGAAATTATAAATGGATTGACATTATTGAGTAATTGAATTTTTAACGTATAAAATCATTACTCACCATAAGCGGAATAATATAATTGTCCATGAAAGAAAAATATTTATGTCGATATTTATGAGTGATTAGGTGGTTTTTTTCCATTGAATTTAATGACTAATAATATAAATTATTACAAATGACTAATAATATTATAGAAAAAATTATAAATTTATTATAAAATAACTTATAAAATAATTTGATAATAATATAAATTATAAATTATTATAATATGGTAAAATAATTTATAAGTTATAAATTTATTATAAATAATTGTAAAATAATTTTATAATAATTTTATAATAATTTTATAATTTATAAATTTATTATAAAATAATATTATCAAATAGATTTTGGAGGTATTAAAGAAATTGTGGAAGGAAAATGAGAAATATGGATTAAAGAGATTAAAGAAGTTGATGAAGGAGGAATATTTAAGGAGATTAAGGATTGAAAGCATGATTGATAGGGGAGAAAGAAGGAGAGGTCGACATCAGCTTTTTGGCTAATGTGAAAAATATTTGTATAGGTGAATGAAATAGAATTAAGTAGCATTCGGGGATGAGGTGGCATTCGGGGGTCTGTTTTAAATATATATAATAGATCTTGTTACATATGTAAAAATATATAGAATTGCATATATATTTTGTAAGGTCACAAATATACAAGCACAAATATAATGTTAATACTCATAAATCAAGTAAGAAATCGTCTTATTATGGTACTTATATACATAATATGCTTAAACTTAAGTGAATATTCTCCGACCTTTATGAAACTTAAAAATTTATTGGCCAAACCACTAACCAAATATTTATATACACAGCGTATTGTAACTCATATTGATTTAAGTATTTTAGTATTTTGGGTCAATAGGGTTTAGGGTTTAGGGTTTAGGGTTTAGTAGTTGTGAATAAGATTTTAATATTTCAAAAAATAATATAATCTACTTATTTAGTTTGTAGAGTATTTTTTTCAAGTGAATTTATTTGAGTAATTATTATATATGAGTTGGCAAATACACATTTGCAAATATGTAAAATGTTTTGCATAGTGAAGATCATCCTACAAATAAAATTCATAAATTATATTTAATGTTAAAAGTCTTAAAAGTATTTTAATAAATATTAATATATGTAATTATCTACCACAAAAGCAAATTAATCATGCTCTTTTGTTGTTGTCAAATCTAAATTTATTGTCAAAATATTGTTAGAAAATTATAAAAATGAGTTTGTCATTTAATATTCATTTCATTACAATCATGTCAAAGAAGTAAAAAATCTAAATTCCAATATTTTAAGTATGAGACTTCTATACAACATGATTTGAGAATTTTCACAAACAACTCGTATGTACGGTTGAGTAAAGGTAAAACATATGTAGAAACTTAAAATTGGTAGTATTTTAAAAAAAAAATTGACAATATAAAACATCTCCGTAAAAAAACCACAAATACTTTTTTAATATAAATGGTACATAGTTTTCTCTCGAATACACAATACTAACACTCATATAAAGCTGAATGTGGACAATCTTCTTTGTCTTTTGAGGAGCCAATACACTTTCATGTCATAAATGAGTTAAAATATGTCTGCAAAAACAATACTCTAACTAAGAACAATCAAGATTTTGAGAAAAATGAGCAAATAGGTATAATATGTTACAAAATACAACTCATTCAAAAGTTGTGTAAAAAAAAAAGAATTTTCCAACTATATCTACTTCTTTGAATTCAAGTGTTCTAATTTTTGGGAATTAGTGTATAGAGTTAAAGTAGTCGAATGTATATAATTATGTAAATATGAATTTGTTTGTGGTTCAAGTGTTCTAATTTTTGGGAATTAGTGTATAGAGTTAGAGTAGTCGAGATCATTTAAAAGTGAAATAGTTTTATATTTCTTCAATCGAATTATTGGTTATATATTGATGTTAGTGTCATTTCTTTTGTTGTTGTAATTAGATGTAAATTACAAATAAATTATTGTGAATGTGTAATTAAGTGAGTTTTTAACTTGAAGTAAGGAGTAGGAGTTGTGGCGCCGCCTTCGCACTCTTGAATCATGTTAATGATACTTTTAATTACCCATGTTTGAATTTGAATGACTGCAGTTATGATTACCTTAAGTAGTTGACTACATGAGTAGGAGGAACTAGCTACCCTGATGACTCATCGTCAATGAAAGAGACAACGATAACTCAATATTTTGTTAGAAGTACCTTTTAATTTTATTTTTTTAATAGTTAAAAAACACGTCCATTGCTTATATCAATTGAATGAATCTATTATATATATTTAAAACAGACCCCCGCCACCTCACCCTGAATGCCACCTCAGTCCATTTCATCCACCTGTACAAATTTTTTCAACATCAGCAAAAAATCTGACGTGGACCTCTCCTCCTTTCTCCCCTCTCAATTATCATCTCCTCATTTCTCCCCTCTCAATCCCTAATATCCTAATCCTAATATCAATCCCTAATATCCTAATCTCTTTAATCCCCCTCTCCCGGTACCATTCCAGAGCATGCAAAATCCTCTCTCTTCGCTCTCCGCCCCAAAACTGACCCACCCCAAACCCACCGCACAGCGCCAACCTGGTCCTCCCATACCTGTTGATCATCAACATGCATTTTCACATCGTATTGGTCGCGGTCCACCAAACATGGACCGAGTTCCGTACCCTCGTGGTTATGAAGGACCGCATTCTCCAAGACCATGGAATTCTCAGGTTAGTAACCCTTCTCATTGTGCCTACCCTAACCCTTTGTGCATTCAAGAAGGATGTTATAACCCTTTAGGTATGTGTTTCAGGCAGTTAACAGAGGAAATCCAGGGACAACAGCTGATACATTTAATTTGCCTTCAAGAAATAGCACTCCTGGGATGTGAGTTCAGGACTTCTTTTTCCCTTTTAATGTGACCATATATTTTACTTGATATTTTATAGTGATATTGTGTTGTTATTTTCAGGAATGGAAACCAATCACAGAATCCAAATAGCTCAACCTTTGAGATCACCATCCCTCATATGTATTTGATCCATGTGTATGGGGAGAACAACAGCAACCTGAATCAAATTCAACAGGTGTGTTTGAGATTATTTTTTAGAGATTTTAAAAAAAGTAGAAGTTATTTGATGTTGTTTATCATATAAAAATCTTTGTTAAAAAATCATCTATTAAAAATAATTTTGTAGAAGTTACTCAAAACAGCTTTTCATTTGAAGTGGTCTTTAGTTCTCATTTTTTTAACAATCTGTAATAAACAGATGAAAACTCTTCAAAAATGTAACATATTTCTCATATATCTTATTATTGATCCATTTCTCAGTCTGCAAGAAATTGTCGTTTATTTATGTTTTGATTTTTGGTGTATCCTAACTGTCAGATCTCTGGTGCAAACGTGGTTGTTCATGATCCAAAACCTGGTGCTACAGAAGGGCTGGTGATTGTATCTGGAACACAAGAGCAAACTCACTCTGCTCAGTGCCTAATTCAAGG
>NC_021167.2:9457963-9460199 GCF_000331145.2 Cicer arietinum | reverse complement strand
AAGTTCAGTTCATGAGACCGCGGCGGAGTGGAGCAACCGCGACACGAAGTTCCTTGCCTTAGCTGGATCTCGCTGGTGCCACCTAAACGGTAAGCTTAAGGTAATCTCAATCCTGCCCTTCCTCCCCATCTCAATCCTGCTCTCAATCCCTAAGTCAAGGTAAGCTTAAGCGAATAATCTGCAATTCTGTGTGCTAAATGCTAATATTAGCAATAGTAAGTGTATATTATCTTATTGTTGCGGCTGAAGCAATGTAACATATTGGATTAAGAATATAGGGAGATTTAATTGCAATATTTTGTTTGTCAAAGTTGAAGAAATTTAATAATTAAATATTTAAAGAATAATCATTTTATTATTATCACATTAAAGGGTATTCCAGTGTGTGAAATGAGTGGATTTGGTTACCTATTTATATGTGTTGATTTTGCTTGATTTGCTTACGAATTGGTAATATCAAATAATCCAATATATGAAATGGATATATATTGCACAATGTTAGTGCGTTATCATCCAACTTTGCTCACTGACATCATCATCTGCATTTGAAAAATCAGCAGCTTCACTGGTCTGGCTTGCTATTTCAGAGTAATTTGAGTTGTCATTGACGGGATCTGTTTCACATGATTTAATATCCATATAGTTCTCGGCAGATATCATATCATTCTTGGAAACAACATTTTCAATATGCTTCTCATCATTGTTTTCATGAACCTGGTTTGAAGCCTTAGCATCTTCACTAACATGAAGCACCCAGTTGTCATGAAGATACTTCACACCTTCTAGAGGGATGGATCATTAAGCACTTCACTTTTTGAAATTAGAATTTCTTTGCGTGTGGTGTTCTTATGATCTCCTCTTTTAACATATTTTACTAATGCTGTTTTTAATGCAGGTTGTTTTGGCTGCTAATGACTCATCTTCTATCAATTATATCAAAGGTAACACAAATTAGATCAATGTATTTAAATACCTGAAGTTCATTTTTCTTTACATCGAACTTAGAGGAACAACAGGTTTTGTAAATCTGTTGTAAGTACTTGTATTAAATCCACTAAACTCTTAATTGTGGATGGCATGGTTCATAGTCCATTTTAAAGCATTTTGAAATTAGAATTTCTTTGCGTGTGGTATTCTTATGATCTCCTCTTTTAACATATTTTACTAATGCTGTTTTTAATGCAGGTCCCATATGGCGAGCCAACCAAAAATTACAAATATTTAGCTCACCCCTGTTATTTAGAAGCACGTTTGAGGTGTTCAGATCCCTATGAAGCACCCAGTTGTCATGAAGATACTTCACACCTTCTAGAGGGCTGGATCATTAAGCACTTCACTTCACTTTGGCTAAATGGTTGGTTCAATTCAATAGTTTGTTCTCTAATACCATTTGATCTTTTTCAGAGTAGTTTTTTAATTGAAGAAACTTAGGATACTGGTGAATGCAGCACTAGGTCTCGGAAGAGTTCAGACAGTATGTCTTCTAAAGATATTGCGACCGACTCTACTTGAAAGATACCCCAAAAGATGTATGTCATTTGTTTTTAAAAAAGCTCTCTATTTATTGTTGATTTCATTCTTGACTTATATTTATATTATATATGCTATATATGATATGGTTCAATGTTGATATTTTAAAAAGTAAATGTTGCATTCAAAATTAGAGTGAGGAATATCCCTTATTTTGTTTGCATTTATTTTGTTTGAATGAGAATATTTTAAAATAAGGGACAATTAATGAAAATATGTCAAACAATCAAACAAAATAAGGGATATTTAATAATTACTCCAACTTAAACTCAAAGGGTGTTGTCAACCCTCCCTCTATTGCTGCCTATTGCTCTATTACTGATTCTCATTCATTTATGTATTTTTGTTCATCAAATTTATTGTTATGGGGAGGCATTGACAAAAATAAAGGCAAATAAAATAAGGGATATTGCTCAATCTAATTTTGAATAGAATGATTTTACTAGGCTCTTAATTCAGCTGTTACAACCAAAATATTGTCAAACAATAAAACAAAATAAGAGATAATTAATAATGATTCCAACTTAATGAAAAAAGGATGTTGTCAACCCTCCAAATAAACACTTGAATATCTGAATTTCTTAGAACATTCTGTGATGAGAAACAAAATAGGTTTTGCCTTTAATCCTGATGCCCACAATAAACTTATGAAAAAAATAGCTAGGTTAAAGCGACGAATGAAAATGGTGGTAAGGAGAGGAGGAGC
>NC_021167.2:9449619-9452698 GCF_000331145.2 Cicer arietinum | reverse complement strand
GTGTCACATAAATATAAATATAAGTATAAAAATGAGTTGAATCAATTTTACACACAATCTGCATAAGTTTCAGTATAAGTACATGTAATTGGAAGTTTTAAAGTTGTTGGTAACAAATCTCCGAAGGATAGTCCAGTAGTTTAGTCAATTGATTTAATATTTTTGCTCAAAATCTATGAATATTAAAATATAAATATCCCATAATATTTTTATTTATTTCATTCTTTTTAATTATGTGTTTCTTTTTTTTTAACAGTTGTGTACACTGTTGAATTTCAAAAAAGAGGTTTGCCCCATGCACACATATTAGTGTTCTTACATTCCGAAGATAAAATACAAACACCATCTAAGATTGATAATACAATATCCGCAGAAATTCCGGATAAAGATATTGACCCTCTTACTTTTAGTGCAGTTGAACGATTTATGATACATGGACCATGTGGTATTTTAAATAAAAAATCTCCATGTATGGTTAATGGAAAATGTGGGAAGCACTATCCAAAGAGATTTCATGATAAAACATCAATAGATGAAGATGGGTTCCCTATATATATGCGACGAAATGGTGGTCGATATATCTTGAAGAATGGTAGCCAACTTGATAGTCGGTATGTGGTCCCATACAATAGACATCTTTTGATAAAATATGATGCCCATATTAATGTTGAGCTTTGCAATCGTTCTAGATCAATTAAATATCTTTTCAAATATATCAACAAAGGTCATGATCGAGTTAGAGCAGTCATCTCTAATGTAGAAAACTTTGATAACATTTCAACAAGTTCAATGCACTTTCGTGATGAAATTAAAGAGTATCCTGATTGTAGATATATTTCTCCATCAGAGGCTTCGTGGAGAATTTTCAAGTTTAATATGTTTTTTAGAGAACCAGCAGTCGAACGCCTTTCCTTTCACCTCCATGGGCAACAAACAATATATTTTCCAGAATCTATGCGTATTTCTACCATTTTAAATAGAGAAGGAATTGAAACCACGATGTTCACAGAGTGGATGAAAATGAACTCTGTAGACATGGAAGCTCGACAACTAACATATGCAGAATTTCCTACTAAATATGTTTGGAACAAGACTAGCAAAAAGTGGACCAGACGGAAAAATGGAAGGTGTGTTGGAAGAATATATTATGTTCCTCCCACAAGTGGAGAAAAATTTTATTTACGAATGCTCTTAAACAAAGTACGAGGCAGTCGATCATTCGAAGATATTAAAACTGTTAATGGGTTTGTACATCTAACTTATAAGGACGCGTGTTATGCCCTTGGTTTACTAGAGGATGATAAAGAATTTGATGATTGTATTAAAGAAGCAGCAGCATGGGGTACTGGAATTCAACTACGCCATCTCTTCTCAACAATTTTACTGAATTGTACTGTTATTAATCCAGGTTTGCTTTGGGAATCTAATTCGAAGTTACTTTCTGAAGATATTTTATACAGGCAACGCCGACTACTAAACTTCCCCGACCTCCATTTGTCAGATGACCAATTAAAAAACTATGCGCTTTCAGAGATACAAAAACATCTTAGAAAGGTCGGCAAGTCTTTGGAAGATTACAAAGGAATGGCCATTCCCAATAGCAATGTAATTGAGGAACTGAACAACCGACTTATTACGGAGGAGCTAAATTATGATATGTTAAAAATGCATGAAGAATACTCTCAGTTGCTACACGGTCTTAATTCAGATCAAAAGGCAATTCATGATTTTGTGCTTCAATCAATTACCTTGAACTTTGGAAAGTTATTCTTTGTGTATGGTTCTGGTGGAACGGGAAAAACTTACCTTTGGCGAACACTGCTTGCAAAATTAAGATCGGAAGGTAAGATTGCTCTAGCTGTTGCAACTTCTGGCATTGCTACTCTATTACTACCGGGTGGCCGAACTGCACATTCTAGATTTCAATTACCTTTGAATCCAAATGAGGCTTCAACATGTTCAATCAATAAAGGCACACATCTTGCTGAATTAATTATGCAAACATCTTTAATTATTTGGGATGAGGCACCCATGGCCAACAAATATTGCTTTGAGGCAGTAGATCGATCACTTCGTGATATTATGAAAGGAATCAAAGAAGACTACGGTTTGAAACCATTTGGTGGAATAACTACTGTATTGGGTGGTGACTTTCGTCATATTTTACCTGTAGTTCGAAAAGGTGATAGGCATGATATGATCCAAGCTTGCATAAAAAGTTCATATCTTTGGAATTCATGTGAGGTTCATTTGCTACGTCAAAATATGCGTCTACAATCAAATGAGTTGGACTCAATCTCAAAAGATGCAATGCAAAACTTCGCAGATTGGATACTTGACGTAGGTGATGGAAAACAATGCTCAGATATCGGAGAATCATGGATATCAATAGAACAAAACTTGATGCTCCCAAAATCACATGATGATTTTCAATCTATAGTTGATGCTATTTATCCAAATTTAAATAGCCACATTGGGGACACAGATTACCTTGTGTCGCGGGCTATCTTGACACCTACAAATGAAATAGTTGACGATATAAATCAACGCATTTTGAATAATTTCACAGGCGAAGAAATGATATATTTATCATCAGACTCAATTTGTAAGGCAGATTTCAATATTCAAGATCAAGATCTTCTTTACCCTACTGAGTTTTTGAATACACTCAAATTTTCGGGTTTGCCATCACATATTTTAAGGCTTAAAAAAGGAGCAGTAGTTATGTTAATGAGAAATTTGAATCAAGGAGCTGGGCTATGTAATGGTACAAGAATGAAAATTACACAACTTGGAAAATGGTTTATGGAAGGAGAGGTGTTGAGTGGATCTATCATTGGAGATAAAGTTCTCATTCCAAGAATATCTTTGTCGCCTTCAGAATCCAATTGGCCTTTTATTCTTAATCGAAGACAGTATCCTATATCATTATGTTTTGCCATGACAATAAATAAAAGTCAAGGACAATCGTTGCAGCACGTTGGATTATATTTGCCTAAACAAGTATTTACTCATGGACAATTGTATGTCGCCATCTCGAGAGTAACCAATCGAAATGGATTACATATTCTTAGTAACG